>NC_143022.1:7772500-7900000 GCF_057628025.1 Oncorhynchus mykiss
ACCACCACCACCACCACCACCACCGCACTACCATCCTCTAGCGACTACTACCACCACCCCACACGCCGCCCCACTCCGCGCTCCCTCATGCCGAGACCCCTCTCTGACAAACTGCACTGCTACTGTCACAGCCGGCAGAGATTTGGAACTGTTGTCCCTGGTCCACTGCATTTCAATTATTCCATAAGCTAGCCTCTCTCTCTCTGTGTCTCTCTCTCTCTGTCTCTCTCTCTGTCTCTCTCTCTCTCTCTCTCTCTCTGTCTCTCTCTCTCTCTCTCTCTCTCTCTCTCTCTCTCTCTCTCTCTCTCTCTCTCTCTCTCTCTCTCTCTCTCTCTCTACCTGCACGTTTTCTGTTATACAGGGTATACATATTCCTATTCATTGAACAAGTAAACTTTTAGTACAATAGGTGTCTCTCTCTCTCTCTCTCTCTCGCTTTATATTTGTGCCCCAGAGAGAGAGAAAGAGCGAAAGAGAGAAAGCAAGATGGAGAGAGGGAGAGCGAGACAGAGAGAGTGGGAAACAGAGGGAGAGGGAGGAGGCTGGGGGAAGATCAACCAAGGCCGGGGGGAGGCGCACCAAGGGCAGGGACGCATGGTGAAAGACAGGAGGGGTAACAGGTGGAAGGTTAATGGCCCTGGACCAGATCCACTAGACGCTCAGGCTTGATATATGGGCCCTGGGCCTGGTGCAGGCATAGGTTTTTCAAAGATATATTATTTCATTTGAGGAGCAGCATTCTCCATCCCCACATTTGTCCATTGATAGATGATATCCCCATGCCTGCAAAAAGTCTGGATTATAAACAGAGATCCACCTGACAGCCGTCTGCCAAGCAATGTTCTCCAAATGGAACCATTTTAAGTCTTGAGCTACTTAAAGAATCCACGATACATGATTACATTTACAATTGACGGATCATTTGACGGATCATTTGACGGATCACTCACAATTTATTTACTGCTGAACCATGAATGTGTGTTTTTTTTTTACACTGGCGATCATGGTCGCTTTAGAGTTACTTCAACCCTGTTTGATAATTGAAATCCGCTCTGGACTGCTCTTCCCCCTTTTGTCCCTGGACTCCAGTATCCTCCGGCCTTGAAGACAAGTCTGGACAAGTCCAGAACACTGCATCCTAGAGCCCCCGCTTGCCCTCTGTGACTCTTCCCCGGCCTCGAAGGAAGAGGAGGTACTTACTAAAAGGGAAGATTTAGGGCTGGAAATCCCCACAGACGGACCGAGAAAGAGACGTCGGGGAGAGATTCTAGGATTGGCCCAGTCTGCTCATCCACTTGTTGCTTTGATGGATAAAAGGCTGTCATGAACGACCAGTTCCTGGAGGAGAAGATGATCTCATCCGCCTCAGAGTCTTCTATTCCGCTCTCCCGCTATTTGGTTTTCCCACCTCTTCCTTCCTTTCCTCCTCTTCCTCTTTGAATGGCAAAGAAATAGATAAAGGAAGAATGTGAAATACTGCAGAATTCGCTGAATTTTCTGCAGTTTCACCGTTTACCCCATCCCACTCCTCCTCCTCCCCTTCCTGCTCCTCCCCTTCATCTTCCTCCTCCTCCTCCCCTTTCTACTTCCCCCTCCTCCTCTTCCGCCTCCTCCCTTTCCTCTTCATCTTCCTCCTTCTCCTCCCCTTTCTATTTATACTTCCTCCTCCCCTTCCTCCTCTTCCTCTTCTCCTCTACCTCCCCTTTCTATTTCCCCTTCCCACTCCTCCTCCTTCCCTTCCTGCTCCTCCTCTTCCACTTCTCCTCTACCTCCCATTTCTACTTCCCCTTCCGTCTCATCCCCTTCCTCCTCCACCTCACCTTCATCTTCATCTTCCGCCTCCTCCTCCGCCTGCTTGTACTCTTCAAATGCTTCTGTAAGGAAGGCGAAGCGAAAGAAAGTTAAACATTGCAGAATTCTGCTTCTCTGTGAGTGAAGAGAGCAGGGCCATGTTAAGTCTTATTTATGGACGATCGAGGTAAAAGCCTTTTTTATTGGCAGGTCAGGGTGCTGGTTAAGGTGTGGAGCCGGCGGACGCTCTGCGATGCTGTTAGCGAGGGACCCGCGCTCTGCTCCTGTGCAGTTTCACAACGACGCTTGTGACTAGGCACACAAAAATCAGTGGGGCAAGATAGGTGGAGGCGAAATTACTAAACAAAGTGGATATTGGGAGTTGATTTAGCCAGCTAGTCCACTAACTAATCAACTCAACTGCTCTGATGCTAATGCTAACTACAGCGGCGTCTCTCTCTCAAAAATAAAAAACCTGCATGTTCTTCTTCTCCACGTCTCGCTCTGCCGTTGTTATGAGGAAGCATTAAAATGAATAACCCGTACGTGTGGAGACCACTGCTCTTCCATCAGTACACTTCACACAAGCTGACAGAGAACAAGCGACTCACAGTAAAGCAATGCCTGCCTCCCAAATAGCAACCTATTCCCTATTAGAGTGCACTACGTTTGACCAGGGCCCATAGGGAATAGGGTCCACTACTGTTGACCAGGGCCTACAGGGAATAGGGTCCACTACTGTTGACCAGGGCCCATAGGGAATAGGGTGCACTCCTTTTGACCAGGGCCCATAGGGAATAGGGTGCACTCCTTTTGACCAGGGCCCATAGGGAATAGGGTGCACTCCTTTTGACCAGGGCCCATAGGGAATAGGGTGCCAAATGGGATGCAGAATTGTTATTTGCAGGTCAGCTGGTAATGTGTTGTCACAGGCAATAAATATACAAAGCGCTGGTAAACACAGCGCTCTACAGTTCCGTTTAGGCCGAAGCGGCTAAGGTGTGGCCTCTCTCTAAGGTGTGGCCTCTCTCTAAGGTGTGGCCTCTCTCTAAGGTGTGGCCTCTCTGGTCTGGCGTTGACCTGCCCGGCCATCTTCAAACTAAACTCACTATACATACGGTATGTAATTAATAGATTAATTAATAGACTTTACAATAACCACGAATCACCACTTATAAATGTCAAAAAAAAATACACATTTGAAAATAATATACGCTATCTAGAAATAGTGTACCTGTCACGATCGTTTAGAGATGGACCCAGGTGCAGCGTGGTAAGCGTACATCTTTTTTTTTTTAGATGAAACATAAATACCAAACTACAACCGAACCTGAAGCTATATGCAGTGCAGAAAGCAACTACACACAAACAAGATCCCACAAACTAAAGATGGAAAAAAGGCTGCCTAAGTGTGATCCCCAATCAGAGACGACGATAGATTGGGAACCATACCCGGCCAACAAAGAAATAGAAAAACTAGAATGCCCACCCAAATCACACCCCAACCTAACCAAATAGAGAAATAAAAAAGGCTCTCTAAGGTCAGGGCGTGACATTACCAATGCTTTTACATGAAAGTTATTGAGTGCTACAGAGTTATCTATCCTTCATATAGGCCTTGTTTTCCATTTAAAGATGCATCTCATGTATCTCAATATGTCCAACCTGCGTATGGACAACAGGGTTTTATCTCTCTCTTACAGTCACAATGATTCAGGCTTTATAAAAGGAAGTTTACGAGTCTCGCTCTCCGTTGATTAGCCCTGGTCTTAATTATCTGCTTGTAATCTGGGATGCTGGCTGGAGGTTGGCTGGTCTGTCGCCCTCGTCACACAACCTGTCAACAGTTGTCCTTGACGTCTATTTTTGCTTATTTACGGCTGGCTATTCTGGAAACAGTGGACTGAGAAGTCTCGCTAGAGAGAACGAGAGAGAGAGAGAGAGAAAGAGGGAGGGAGAGAGACAAATGGGCTGAGAGAGAGAGAGAGAGAGACAAAGGGGGGGACAGAGAGAGAGAGAGAGAGACAAGTGGGGGGAGAGAGAGAGAGACAAAGGGGGGACAGAGAGAAAGAGAGAGAGAGAGAGAGCGAGAGAGAGAGAGAGAGAGAGAGAGAGAGAGAGAGACAAAGGGTGGGACAGAGAGAGAGAGAGAGAGAGAGAGAGAGAGAGAGAGAGAGAGAGAGAGAGAGAGAGAGAGAGAAAGGGGGGGACAGAGAGAGAGAGAGACAAAGGGGGGGACAGAGAGAGAGAGAGAGACAAAGGGGGAGAGAGAAAGAGAGAAGACAATAGATAAGCAATGGGATGAAAGGATACAGAGAGCATGCAGACTTACAAGAGGGGGTGGGTGGCGTGAACTTGTATTTACCCAACGTAGGGGTGATTCGATTTGCACTTTGATCAATGATGTGTGTTTTCGTAGGGGGTAACGCTAGACGCGAGCGTTAGTTATGACTGGCGAGAAGTACCTTGAAAATCTCTTTAGCATTACGGATCTCTCTCTCTCTCTCTTATATTTTTGTTTTCTCATGATTTGGTTGAGTCTAATTGTGTTGCTGTCCTGGGGCTCTGTGGGGTCTGTTTGTGAACAGAGCCCAATGACCAGCTTGCTTAATAAGGGGCACTTCTCCAGGTTCATCTCTCTGTAGGTGATGGCTTTGTTATGGAAGGTTTCGGAATCGCTTCCTTTTTAACAGCTCTTTTCTGGATTTTGATAATTAGTGAGTATCAGCCTAATTCTGCTCTGCATTGTTTGGTGTTTGACGTTGTACACAGAGGATCTTTTTTGCAGAATTCTGCATGCAGTCTCAATTTGGGGTGTGTCCCATTTTATGAATCCTTGGTTGGTGTGTGGACCCCAAACCTCACAACAATGGGTTCTATAACTGATCCTTGTTTGGAACACCATTGTTATTGTCTTACTAAGATTTACTGTCAGGGACAGAAGCACGGTCAGGGCCCAGGTCTGACAGAATATGTGCAGAAGATCTAGGTGCTACTGTAGGCCCTCCTTGGTTGGGGACAGAAGCACGGTCAGGGCCCAGGTCTGACAGAATATGTGCAGAAGATCTAGGTGCTACTGTAGGCCCTCCTTGGTTGGGGACAGAAGCACCAGATCATCAGCAAACAGTAGACATTTGACTTCAGATTCCAGTAGGGTGAGGCCAGGTGCTGCAGACTATTCTAGTGCCCTCGCCTAATTTGTTGATGTATATGTTGAATAGGGTGGGGCTCAAGCTGCATCCCTGTCTCACCCCACGGCCCGTTGGAAAGAAATGTGTGTGTTTTTTGCCAATTTTAACAGCATACTTGTTGTTTGTGTACATAGATTTTATATGGTCATATATTTTCCTCCAACACCCCTTTCCATCCATTTGTATAGCAGATCCTCAAATTAATTCAAAATCTTTTTTGAAATCAACAAACCATGAGAAGACTTTGCCTTTTTTTTTTTTTTTTTTTTTTTTTGTAAATTAGGGTGTGCAAGGTGAATGCGTGGTCTGTCGTACGGTAATTTGGTATAAAAGCCTATTTGACATTTGCTCAGTGCATTGTTTTCACTGAGGAAATGTACGAGGTTGCTGTTGACGCATATCCCACAGTAGTTATTGGGGTCAAATTTGTCTCCACTTTTGTGGATTGGGGTGATCAGTCCTTGGTTCCAAATATTGGTGAAGATGTCAGAGGATGATGTTAAAGACTTTAAGTACAGCCTCTCTCTCTCTCTCTCTCTCTCTCTCTCTCTCTCTCGCTCCCTCTCTCTCTCTTTCTCTTTCTCTCTCGCTCCCTCTCTCTCTCTTTCTCTTTCTCTCTCGCCCCCCCCCTCTCTCTCTCTCTCTCTCTCTCTCTCTCTCTCTCTTTCTCTTTCTCTTTCTCTCCCTCTCTCTCTCTTTCTCTTTCTCTCTCGCTCTCTCTCTCTCTCTCTCTTTCTCTTGCTCTTTAACGCAGCAGAAATAAATGATTCCATACATATTAAATAAATGATTCCATACATATTAAATAAATGATTCCACGCATATTAACTAAATGATTCCATACACATTAACTAAATGATTCCACGCATATTAACTAAATGATTCCACGCATATTAACTAAATGATTCCATACATATTAAATAAATGATTCCATGCATATTAACTAAATGATTCCATACATATTAAATAAATGATTCCCATGCATATTAACTAAATGATTCCCATGCATATTAACTAACTGCATAGTCTACTATTAGTATTATGGCTGTGTTCTTTTTCGGATTGCGCCCTTAAAGGCAGATTTTTTTTCATGACCACTGAAACAATAACAATATAAACCAAACATTCAGAATGAACTGAAGACCCGGTACTTTTTAACTACCCCAGAACTTGTCCTGCTACGGGTGTCGACAGGGCCATTCCATTGATGGAGGTGAACTGAGTTCTGATAAATGTAGAGATGTATTTTTCATGTGGCCCCAGTTTACCAGTCTGGATAGATGGACACGTTGCTCCAGACGTACAAACACTTACACACACACACACGCACACACACACACACACACACACACACGCACGCATGAACACACACACACACACACACGCATGCATGAACACACACACACACAGATGCACATATACACACTCACACAACTATTGCAGCCTTCAGTCTCTCAACAGAGTTATGGTATGTAAGTGCGAAACACACACACACACACACACACACTCTCCCTGATACATTCATCACAATGGCCTGTTGATAAAGGAGGCGCAACAGTATTCAAATCAAATCAAATTGTATTGGTCACATACACATGGTTAGCATATGTTAATGCGAGTGTAGTGAAATGCTTGCTTCACAAGAGATACAACCGTTCACAGCCTAGTCATTCAATGTCATCTCACTCATGTCTTTGTTTAGACATCCAATAGATAGATGAATTAGTTTCATTCAGATGTTCTTTTTATATCAAAGCCCCAATCAAAATGGCTTCTCGAGTGGCCCCAGCTGTTAGGTGCCAAAGCCACACTAATGGGAATGTACTGTCCATCTCCTCTTCAGACTGACTGAAGCATCTGTCTGCCAGCCTGCCTCTCCTCTGAACTGAATTATATAGGAGGTTAGTCTATACCAATGTATTTGTGTTTGTTATCCAGAGGAGGATCGTAGTCCACCCCCCCCCCCCCCCCACACACACGCACACATTATCGACAGCCCCTCTTACCATACAGTAGCTTATAGCCATAAATCTCGGGAATCAAGTCAAGATAGAATAGAATTGAAATCAAAATGAGCCCCCCCCCCCCTCCCCTTGATCACTCAGGACCTGCCTGCTCTTTCAATGCGGAGTATTGTCTGTTAGATTTAGCACTGTTGATCAGGTCAATACTACCCAGTCCCAATAGTCTTACAGAACACAAACTAATTTCACATGTGTGAAGGCATTATTTTCTCACTGTATTTTAGATGGGTGGGTGGGAGGTTGGGTAGGTGAAGAGTGGGGGTGGATTTGTAGGTGTGTGTGTGTGTGTGTGTGTGTGTGTGTGTGTGTGCGCGTGTGCGTGTGTGCGTGTGTGCGTGCGTGCGTGCGTACGTGTGTGTGTGTCTCAGGAAGGGTTACTTTTGAGAGCTCCTGTTCCCCTGGCTTCATGTATATTAGGAGCCTAATGTTCACATGAATAATTGATTAGCCCTCTGTTTTTTGATAATTAGTTGATCGCTTCTTAGCTTTTAGCCCTCAAGATCCGATGCAGCAAATTCAGAGGGGATTTTTCTACCATATTATGAATGTATCAAACAACAGTGCTTTAACACAAAAGCTCACAACCGTCTAAGAACATGCTGTACCAACTGTCTTTCTTTCTTCTAACCTCATGTTTTCTGGATTACTCTGACCTGTGTTAGCCTAGCCTGGTCCCAGATCTGTTTGTTCTGTATAGCTTATAACCTAACCTTCTATGGTTGTGGCATACCAACAGATAACCTGGTCCCAACAGAGACCGAGGTTACAAACAGTTGACCTTCTCTGCAATGCAACATATGATTCTTCATGATCTTATCCTGACATGTTATTCCACCAATCAAAGACTCTAAAGATGATTTAATTTATTTAAAAGGTGCAGTATGCAGAAATGGCTCCGCCATTTCCTGGTTGCTAAGATGTAAAAAGTTTGCCTAATTTCAGTTTATGTGACAAAAAAAAGCAAGTAGAGTGTAGAGAATTACTGTACCATCTTATTAACCTCTTATTAACCTCTTATTAACCTCTTATTAACCATCTTATTAACCTCTTATTAACCTCTTATTAACCTCTTATTAACCTCTTATTAACCTCTTATTAACCATCTTATTAACATCTTATTAACCTCTTATTACCCATCTTATTAACCTCTTATTAACCTCTTATTAACCTCTTATTAACCTCTTATTAACCATCTTATTAACCTCTTATTAACCATCTTATTAACCATCTTATTAACATCTTATTAACCTCTTATTAACCTCTTATTAACCTCTTATTAACCTCTTAACATCTTATTAACCTCTTATTAACCTCGTATTAACATCTTATTAACCTCGTATTAACATCTTATTAACCTCTTATTAACCTCTTATTAACCATCTTATTAACCTCTTATTAACCAGCTTATTAACCTCTTATTAACCTCTTATTAACCTCTTATTAACCTGTGAAATATATGTTCAATAATAGCGACGGTATTGTTTGTATGTGGTGACGGTACCGTTTGTATGTAGAGACGGTATCGTTTGTATGTAGTGATGGTACTGTTTGTATGTAGAGACGGTATCGTTTGTATGTAGTGATGGTATCGTTTGTATGTAGTGATGGTACTGTTTGTATGTAGAGACGGTATCGTTTGTATGTAGAGACGGTATCGTTTGTATGTAGAGACGGTATCGTTTGTATGTAGAGACGGTATCGTTTGTATGTAGAGACGGTACTGTTTGTATGTAGTGACGGTATCGTTTGTATGTAGCGACGGTATCGTTTGTATGTAGTGATGGTACTGTTTGTATGTAGAGACGGTATCGTTTGTATGTAGAGACGGTATCATTTGTATGTAGAGACGGTATCGTTTGTATGTAGTGATGGTATCGTTTGTATGTAGTGATGGTACTGTTTGTATGTAGAGACGGTATCGTTTGTATGTAGCGACGGTATCGTTTGTATGTAGAGACGGTACTGTTTGTATGTAGTGATGGTACTGTTTGTATGTAGAGACGGTATCGTTTGTATGTAGAGACAGTATCGTTTGTATGTAGAGACGGTATTGTTTGTATGTAGCGACGGTATCGTTTGTATGTAGAGACGGTACTGTTTGTATGTAGTGACAGTATCGTTTGTATGTAGTGACGGTATCGTTTGTATGTAGTGACGGTATCGTTAGATAACAACTTCTGTCCAGCATGTATTCCGTTAATTCATTCTCCATTTTGGATGTGTGGTGTCTTTGACTGTAGCCCAATTAAATATATGCTATGGAAGGGCTGCAATCCCGTTAACGAGATCGATATGACAACAGCCAGTGAAAGTACAGGGCGCCAAATTCACAACAACAGAAATCTCATAATTAAAATTCCTCAAACATACATGTATTTCACATCGTTTTAAAGGTAATTGGACCACAGTGTCCAATTTAAAATAGCCTTTGCAGCAAATGCACCACAAACGATTATGTTAGGTTAACACCAACTCACAGAAAAAAACTGCCATTTTTCCAGCCAGAGAGAGGAGTCACAAAATGCACAAATAGAGATAAAATGAATCACTAACCTTTTGATGATCTTCATCAGATGACACTCATAGGACTTAATGTTACACAATACATGTATGTTTTGTTTGATAAAGTTCATATTTATATAAAAAAAAAGCTCAGTATACATTGGCACGTTACGTTCACTGCTTCCAAAAACATCCGGTGATATTGCAGAGAGCCACATCATTTTACAGAAATACTCATTATAAATGTCGATGAAAATATAATGGTTAGACATGGAAATATAGATATGCCTCTCCTTAATGCAACCGCTGTGTCAGATTTCATGAAAACTTTACGGACAAAGCAAACCATGCAATAATCTGAGAACGGCGTTCAGAAAAAATGTTTTATCCGCCATGTTGGAGTCAACTGAAATCAGAAATAACACTATAAATATTCCCTTACCTTTGATGATCTTCATCAGAATGCACTTCCAGGAATCCTAGTTCCACAATAAATGTTTGTTTTGTTCGTTAATGTCCATTATTTATGTCCAAGTAGCTACTTTTGTTAGAGCGTTTAGTACCCAAATCCAAATGCTCGTGCAGGTCCAGCCGAACGTCGGACAAAAACTTCAAAATGTTATATTACAGGTCGTAGAAACATTTCAAACTAAGTGTAGAATCAATCTTTAGGATGTTGTTATCATAAATCTTCAATAACGTTCCAACCGGAGAATTCCATTGTCTGTAGAAAAGCCATGGAACGCAGGTCGCTATATCATGTGAAATGCGCATGACCAGGACCTGGCTCTCTGCCAGACCACTGACTCAAAGAGCTCTCATCCTGCCCCACATCACAGTAGAAGCCTCATTCAAGTTTCTAAAGACTGTTGACATCTAGTGGAAGCCCTAGGAAGTGCAACATAACCAATATCCCACTGTGTATTCAATAGGGGCTGGGTTGAAAATCCACCAACCTTCCTGTTTGGATTTCTTCTCAGGTTTTTGCCTGCCATACGAGTTCTGTTATACTCACAGACATCATTCAAACAGTTTTAGAAACTTTAGAGTGTTTTCTATCCAATACTAATAATAATATGCATATATTAGCAACTGGACTGAGGAGCAGGCCGTTTACTCTGGGTACCTCTGGGCACCTTTCATCCAAGCTACTCAATACCAATACCCAAGCTACTCAGGAGCTACTCAGGAGCTCTCAACTGCCCCTGCAGCCATAAGAAGTTGAAGTTGTTAATTATTTACGTAAAAAGTGTTGCCTGAAATGTTGGCTGTATGGTTCATGTACATATATAATGATTGATTTCTTAGTTCATTAAACCACATAAATCTTTAATTTGGGGTGATTATTTTTTTGCCCATTGGTGTGGGAAGGTGTGCTCCTTTCTGGTAAATGTTCTGTATAGCAAAAATCTACCTACTATCACACATAAAAGTAGTCCACTAACATGGCTTACTGAGCATGGATAATAATGGCTGTACTTCGGGCCAGATATCCTTCCACCAGAGATGCATCTCTAATTTCTCCAGCGGATCCATATCAATGCGGAGACGTGATGAGGTGAGGTCCGTACAGGAAGGACCTTATTAGAGCTCCACTTTTTATTTTTCCCTTTGCCATTGTGGTTGGAGGAGCTCCAATCGAACGCAGTGTGTTTTTAAGGTCAGAGGTCCGCCTCCAGAGTCTGTTAATGCGGTCACCGTGGGAACTGATCAATCTCCTTGCCTCAGCAGCATCGATCACAATCTGCCGCTCTGTGAGACACACACATACACACACACTCCCCCCCTTCCCTCTGGCCACTCAGAGAGGCAGACGGTCACCTCTACCCAAAGGAGCCAGTGCGAAGCCTCTGCCACTGATTCTTTATTCTGTTCTTTAATTCATATATTTATACACTGAGTATAAACAGACATCATTAAGGACACCATCCTAATATTGAGTTGCACCCCCCATCAATGTAAACTGTTGTTTTGAGGGTGAAATTTCAACCACAGGAGTCATTATTTGTTACCAATTTTCAACATAGACAAACCTTGTATAAAATATGTTGAATTTGTGCCTTAAAAACAACGTCAGATCTTCAATGTTATATCCACTATAAACAAAAGGCTGGGCAGCAACCTCCTACTGGAGAGTCAGTCTATCTACAGCTATTTATTCGGTCTCCCATCCAGAGTTTTAACCAAACCCAGCTAACCTTTGATATTTGTCACTAGCTACTATCAATGTGCTATCTTGATTATCGACAGATCACTTGATAACTAAATACACTGAGTGAACAAAACATTAAGAACACCTTTCTATTATTGAGTTGTACCGCCTCCCCCTTTTGACCTCAGTACAGTTCTTCTCTCTGACTCCCCCCTCCCCATCTTCTCTCTGACCCCCCCTCCACCATCTTCTCTCTGACTCCCCCCTCCCCATCTTCTCTCTGACTCCCCCCTCCCCGTCTTCTCTCTGACCCCCCCTCCACCATCTTCTCTCTGACTCCCCCCTCCCCATCTTCTCTCTGACTCCCCCCTCCCCGTCTTCTCTCTGACTCCCCCCTCCCCGTCTTCTCTCTGACTCCCCCCTCCCCCATCTTCTCTCTGACTCCCAAACTCCCCATCTTCTCTCTGACTCCCCCCTCCCCATCTTCTCTCTGACTCCCCCTCCCCATCTTCTCTCTGACTCCCCCCTCCCCATCTTCTCTCTGACTCCCCCCTCCCCATCTTCTCTCTGACTCCCCCCTCCCATCTTCTCTCTGACTCCCCCCTCCCATCTTCTCTCTGACTCCCCCCTCCCCATCTTCTCTCTGACTCCCCCCTCCCCATCTTCTCTCTGACTCCCCCCTCCCCCACCCCCTCACATCGTCGGGGCATTTTCTCTACAAGGTGTCGAAAACATTCCCCCGTCCGAATGGCACACATACACAATCTATGCCTCAATTGTCTCAAGGCTTTAAAAAATCCTTCTTTAACCTCTCCGCTCCCCTTCATCTACACTGAAGTGGATTTACAGTGCCTTGCGAAAGTATTCGGCCCCCTTGAACTTTGCGACCTTTTGCCACATTTCAGGCTTCAAACACAAAGATGTAAAACTGTATTTTTTTGTGAAGAATCAACAAGTGGGACACAATCATGAAGTGGAACGACATTTATTGGATATTTCAAACTTTTTTAACAAATCAAAAACGGAAAAATTGGGCGTGCAAAATTATTCAGCCCCCTTAAGTTAATACTTTGTAGCGCCACCTTTTGCTGCGATTACAGCTGTAAGTCGCTTGGGGTATATCTCTATCAGTTTTGCACATCGAGAGACTGAAATTTTTTCCCATTCCTCCTTGCAAAACAGCTCGAGCTCAGTGAGGTTGGATGGAGAGCATTTGTGAACAGCAGTTTTCAGTTCTTTCCACAGATTCTCGATTGGATTCAGGTCTGGACTTTGACTTGGCCATTCTAACACCTGGATATGTTTATTTATGAACCATTCCATTGTAGATTTTGCTTTATGTTTTGGATCATTGTCTTGTTGGAAGACAAATCTCCGTCCCAGTCTCAGGTCTTTTGCAGACTCCATCAGGTTTTCTTCCAGAATGGTCCTGTATTTGGCTCCATCCATCTTCCCATCAATTTTAACCATCTTCCCTGTCCCTGCTGGAGAAAAGCAGGCCCAAACCATGATGCTGCCACCATGTTTGACAGTGGGGATGGTGTGTTCAGCTGTGTTGCTTTTACGCCAAACATAACGTTTTGCATTGTTGCCAAAAAGTTCAATTTTGGTTTCATCTGACCAGAGCACCTTCTTCCACATGTTTGGTGTGTCTCCTAGGTGGCTTGTGCCAAACTTTAAACAACACTTTTTTATGGATATCTTTAAGAAATGGCTTTCTTCTTGCCACTCTTCCATAAAGGCCAGATTTGTGCAATATACGACTGATTGTTGTCCTATGGACAGAGTCTCCCACCTCAGCTGTAGATCTCTGCAGTTCATCCAGAGTGATCATGGGCCTCTTGGCTGCATCTCTGATCAGTCTTCTCCTTGTATGAGCTGAAAGTTTAGAGGGACGGCCAGGTCTTGGTAGATTTGCAGTGGTCTGATACTCCTTCCATTTCAATATTATCGCTTGCACAGTGCTCCTTGGGATGTTTAAAGCTTGGGAAATCTTTTTGTATCCAAATCCGGCTTTAAACTTCTTCACAACAGTATCTCGGACCTGCCTGGTGTGTTCCTTGTTCTTCATGATGCTCTCTGCGCTTTTAACGGACCTCTGAGACTATCACAGTGCAGGTGCATTTATACGGAGACTTGATTACACACAGGTGGATTGTATTTATCATCATTAGTCATTTAGGTCAACATTGGATCATTCAGAGATCCTCATTGAACTTCTGGAGAGAGTTTGCTGCACTGAAAGTAAAGGGGCTGAATAATTTTGCACGCCCAATTTTTCAGTTTTTGATTTGTTAAAAAAGTTTGAAATATCCAATAAATGTCGTTCCACTTCATGATTGTGTCCCACTTGTTGTTGATTCTTCACAACTTTTATATCTTTATGTTTGAAGCCTGAAATGTGGCAAAAGGTCGCAAAGTTCAAGGGGGCCGAATACTTTCGCAAGGCACTGTAACAAGCGACATCATTAAGAGGTCATAACTTTCACCTGAACTTACCTGGTCAGTCTTTGTTATGGAAAGAGCAGGTGTTCATTGACTTGTCCACTACAAAGCGAAAGTTGCGAAAGTTGTGGTTTTCCCATCATACAGAGCAAACATTCATCTGTTGATCTTGTTTTAAGGTTAGAACATAAAACATATCATCTCTCTGACCCATTGTTAGAGGGGGTATGAGTTATCATCTATCTGACCCATTGTCAGAGGGGGTATGAGTTATCATCTCTCTGACCAATTGTCAGAAGGGGTAATGGTTTATCATCTATCTGACCCATTGTCAGAGGGGGTATGAGTTATCATCTATCTGACCCATTGTCAGAGGGGGTATGAGTTATCATCTCTCTGACCCATTGTCAGAGGGGGTATGAGTTATCTATCTTACCCATTGTCAGAGGGGGTATGAGTTATCTATCTTACCCATTGTCAGAGGGTTATGAGTTATCTTCTCTCTGACCCATTGTCAGAGGGGGTATGAGTTATCTATCTTACCCATTGTCAGAGGTGGTATGAGTTATCATCTATCTGACCCATTGTCAGAGAGGGTAAGAGTTTTCTTCTCTCTGACCCATTGTCAGAGGGGGTATGAGTTATCTTCTCTCTGACCCATTGTGTACAGTAGGATTAATATCTATATTGCTGTTTTGAGACATACAGTAATATCTGTATAGGGTTTCTTTTGGCCCAGGTCCCAGTTTTTCCAAAAAATATCTAAACTGGGCCCTGGGGATAAGCCTGCATACGTTCACCAAGGTTACCTGATATAATATTTAGAATACTTATGAACAGGTGCAAGGGGGAAGGGGATTTCAAGCATGTGTGTGATCTACCTGCCATATGCCCTGGTATATTCTACACTGAATGGTCTGGCTCCAAGACTTGGATATGAGAGAGGGAGGGAGAGAGGGAGAGGGGGAGAGGAAGGGAGGGGGGAGGGAGGGAGGGAGGGAGGGAGGGAGGGAGGGAGGGAGGGAGGGAGGGAGGGAGGGAGGGAGGGAGGGAGGGAGGGAGGGGAAAAAAAACACTTTTACTATCTCATCTTGGAATACGAGAAACATGGTATAAAGGAGATGGACCCACTGGTTGCCCTCTAGGTTACAGAGAGCTGGTAGTCTCGCCCGCCAAACTACCAGGTGTGAAACAGGGAAGAGACTCAGGGGGTATGCTAATTTGGTATAGAGCAGACCTAACCCACTCTTTTAAATTAGTCAAAACGGGATAATTTTACTTCTGGCTAGAAAGTAATCAGGAAATGATCTCAACAGAGAAGTAAGTCCTGATATGTGCTCCCCCTAAAATAATCTCCGGACCTCCTGTGCTGAGCGATGTCAAATTGGCTTTTTACCAAATTACCATACAACAGACCACGTACACCCTAATTTACAAACAAACAAAGTCTTCACATGCCTTCTTGCTTTCAAAAAAGCTTTTGACTCAATTTGGCATGAGGGTCTGTTATACAAATGGATGGAAAGCGGTGTTGGGGAAAAAGCATAAGACATTATAAAATCCATGTACACAAACAAGAAGTGTGCTATTTAAATTGGCCAAGAAAACAACAACAAACAATTCCCCAAAGGGCCGTGGGGTGAGACAGGGATGCAGCTTGAGCCCCACCTTCTTCAACATATAAATCAACAATTTAGGCGAGGGCACTAGAACAGTCTGCAGCACCTGGCCTCACCCTACTGGAATCTGAAGATAAATGTTTACTGTTTGCTGATGATCTGGTGCTTCTGTCACCAACCAAGGAGGGCCTACAGCAGCATCTTAACCAGTGAAGAACAAACAATATTGTAAATACATCCCATATTTAAGTATATTTATTTTCCCTTTTGAGAGAGAGAGAGAGAGAGAGAGAGAGAGAGAGAGAGAGAGAGAGAGAGAGAGAGAGAGAGAGAGAGAGAGAGAGAGAGAGAGAGAGAGAGAGAGAGAGAGAGAGAGAGAGAGAGAGAGAGAGAGAGAGAGAGAGAGGTTTAGTTCATCCCCCGTCCACTAGGCCCTGTCCCTGGGTAGACTGGAACCTTGGCTGGCTGGCTAGCCACAGGTCACATACAGCACATCCCAGGGATTTACTCACTCACTAAGGCTATTTTACCATCCATTATAGCCCAATAGAAATAGAATGACTAGAAAAGGAAATTTCCCATTCAAGTACATGTTCTGTAATTAGATCTCTATGATCACTCCACTCTATTCTGTGTGTTTCTGTTGTTTTAAAACATTATCGGTATTGTACAATAGGTGTTACCACATGATTGTGGAAGATTGTTCTTGTAGTTATCATTATTGATTAGATTTGGGCATGGCTTTCTACAGGATCATTTAAAAACAATGGAGAACAAATACAAACACCTACACCCAAATCTGAACAATTTGTCTAGGGTAGAATGTGTTATGAAGTAAAAACAGGCCGAGTAACAGCCTGAAAACAGGGGAACCTACTCTAGGAGAATGAATTGCTAGCTATCGCCAGGTGAATAGTATCCTACAAGAAGCCTGTTCGCCACCAGTCGAACAGATGCCAACAGAAGACAACTCAAACGATGCCATGCTTGAGAGTCCCCTCGTTGAAGTGAACTTCAAACTTCATAGAGAGAGAGAGATATATTTTAGATCTTCTTGTACGGAAATATTATTTTGGAATAATGGACTGACAGCGTTTGTGGGCAAAAAAAAACAATGCTATTCACTTTGTTCATTAAGGAGCACTTAAAGGGGATTATATTATTCATCGGTTCGTTAGGCCACATCGTAAAAGAAGCTTCTTATTAAAATCAGATCCAGCTATCTAACCTCGTTAGGCTGCGGCACCCACAACACTTAACAATAATCGTTGGTTTCGACCAAAAACAGCACACAAAAAAAGTTGAAAACTATTATATATATATATATTTATATATGCTTCGACCACAACTTCCGGTTTTGACTCCAGACCATTTTCAGCATTATTATCAGTGGTGTCTTCTTAGCAGGGGACGATGACTGAATCAATGAATACATATTACTGTTGGGTCCTCCAAACACACCATTCCTAGTTCATTTACATTCCCCAAACTTTTCGATTTTTCTATTTAATTTTCTCTACATCCCTTAGGTCCTTAAGTCTCACTCACTCACTCACTCACTCACTGACTCACTCACTGACTCACTCACTCACTGACTCACTCACTCACTCACTCACTCACTCACTCACTCACTCACTCACTCACTCACTCACTCACTCACTCACTCACTCACTCACTCTCACTCACTCTCACTCACTCACTCACTCACTCACTCACTCACTCACTCACTCACTCACTCACTCTTGCACTCACTCACTCACTCACTCACTCACTCACTCACTCACTCACTCACTCACTCATACTTCCCCTCTTATTTCATATTCTGCCTCTTTCTCTCTCTCTCTGTGTGAAGTAGAAACATGAATCTGTGCTTGTGGTTAAGCGATTGATCCGGGTATTGATCCCTCTTGCCTGAATGGCCGTAAAGGTGTTAAATTGATTTCTGGGAGGATATATATTTTTCATTACAAGCACTGTGAGAAGTTCCTACTTAAAAATAAGAAAAGAAGCCGTGATGATATTAATCTATTGAAAAAGTACACCTTGAAAATAGCCTTAAATGTTTGGAGTAGTTCGGGCCTATCTGAGGAATAACGCTCATCTTAAAGAGGCTATTCGACTGCTCTCAGTGCCAAAACCCAAAGCTAACAAGGTAAAGCCTTGGTCATAACTGTTTTATGATTTCGCTGTTGCATGGAGGGTTACAGTAAACAGGGATGGGTAGTGTCTACTGAGTGTGCCACAGCTTAGTGCACTACAGACACAAAGTACACTACAGACACAAAGTGCACTACAGACACAAAGTGCACTACAGATACAGAGTGCACTACAGAGTGCACTACAGACACAAAGTACACTACAGATACAAAGTGCACTACAGATACACAGTACACTACAGATACAAAGTACACTACAGACACAAAGTACACTACAGATACAGAGTGCACTACAGATACACAGTACACTACAGACACAAAGTACACTACAGATACAAAGTACACTACAGATACAGAGTGCACTACAGAGTACACTACAGACACAAAGTACACTACAGATACAAAGTGCACTACAGATACAGAGTACACTACAGATACAGAGTGCACTACAGACACAAAGTACACTACAGATACAGAGTGCACTACAGATACACAGTACACTACAGATACAAAGTGCACTACAGATACACAGTACACTACAGATACAAAGTACACTACAGACACAAAGTACACTACAGACACAAAGTGCACTACAGATACAAAGTACACTACAGATACAGAGTGCACTACAGAGTACACTACAGACACAAAGTACACTACAGATACACAGTACACTACAGACACAAAGTGCACTACAGACACAAAGTACACTACAGACACAAAGTACACTACAGATACACAGTACACTACAGATACAAAGTACACTACAGATACACAGTACACTACAGACACAAAGTACACTACAGATACACAGTACACTACAGATACAAAGTACACTACAGATACACAGTACACTACAGACACAAAGTACACTACAGATACACAGTGCACTAGAGACACATTCTGGAAGTTTAGCTGCTATTTCCTCTTCACCATCTGTTTTTTCAGAAACTAAATCTAATCTGAACGTTTCCGTTTTAACGATCGTGGTCAGTTGTATAGTTTTGATGACGACACTGTGAAGTACGTTTTCTACTAAAGCCATCATCCATGTTCTCTACTGTTTAGTGTTTAGGGTGTGATCAATATCAGCCTGGCCGAACCTCCCGAATAACACGTGTTATTGGTTCCATATAGTTCAATCAACTGTAACGTTTATTAGAAACTTTATTGGGCAATTTACTTTAAGAAATGTAATTGTCTAAAGCTGTTGGCTTTTGGCTACTTGTTATTTTATTTACAACACGTTCACAGTCCAGTTCTCAGGAACAGAATACAGAACAGACAGAGACAGTAAATAAATCCCCTCCCTTGTCAGACCACTCCTTGTGTCTAAGTGGACAGACAGAGGGACTTGTGAAATCCAGAGCTGGTTTGATTCCACCATGTGGCACTCAAAGGGATCGGCGATGCCTCTCCACGCTCTCACTTTGCTCGTCTCGTCTCGGTCGCTGTGCGGGTGACTCTCGTTCCCGCCTCAAGTCCCCTACGTCTCCCCTTGATAACCTGGCTCTATCTGGAGTGATGCTGCCAGAAAGGAAGTTGTGTCTGAAGTGATGCTACCAGAAAGGAAGTTCTGTCTGAAGTGATGCTGCCAGAAAGGAAGTTCTGTCTGGAGTGATGCTGCCAGAAAGGAAGTTGTGTCTGAAGTGATGCTACCAGAAAGGAAGTTATGTCTGAAGTGATGCTACCAGAAAGGAAGTCCTGTCTGAAGTGATGCTGCCAGAAAGGAAGTTCTGTCTGAAGTGATGCTGCCAGAAAGGAAGTTCTGTCTGAAGTGATGCTGCCAGAAAGGAAGTTCTGTCTGAAGTGATGCTGCCAGAAAGGAAGTTCTGTCTGGAGTGATGCTGCCAGAAAGGAAGTTATGTCTGAAGTGATGCTGCCAGAAAGGAAGTTCTGTCTGAAGTGATGCTGCCAGAAAGGAAGTTCTGTCTGAAGTGATGCTGCCTTTCTGGCAGCGTGAGAATGGCTCCCTTTGATGGGGACCCCGGCGCTCGCCTGGACCCCTGACAAGTCTGCTTTGAAGAGCAGGGTCTAACTGCCCTTCTTTCTCCATCTCTCTCTCTCTCTCTCTCTCTCTCCATCTCTCTCTCTCTCTCTCTCTCTCTCTCTCTCTCTCTCCCCCCCTCTCTCTCTCTCTCTCTCTCTCTCTCTCCCTCTCTCTCCATCTCTCTCTCTCTCTCTCTCTCCCTCTCTCTCCATCTCCCTCTCTCTCTCTCTCTCTCTCTCTCTCTCTGAGAGGGTATTTAACTAGTCATGCTGACAGAGACAGGGACAGGGGATCAAAATACAGTAAGATGTACACTCGTTCACCCTCACCTTCCTCACACCCTCCCCCTACCTCCCTCCCTCCCTGATGGTTTTACTGACTGCATTATAATGTCGTATGTCACCTCTAGTCACCCGTCCCACAGAAAGGAAGTATGAGAGAAAAAAACACAGGAATTACAAGGACTGTCAGAATTTGTGGTTAAAGGTCACTGCGGCTTCGTTGTATTTTGTCCTATCTCAGTTTGATTAAAACAGGAATGAATACATGTCATGTTGATACAGACAGACGAACAGAACAGAAAGACAGACAGACAGACAGACAGACAGACAGACAGACAGACAGACAGGCAGACAGACAGACAGACCAGAACAGAACAGAACAGAACAGACAGACAGACAGACAGACAGACAGACAGACAGACAGACAGACAGACAGACAGGCAGGCAGACAGACAGTATCGACTTGAGTCTCGCCGATGATGTTCTATAGCGCTGCTCCTCCAAGCGAACTCTCAACCTGTAGTGCCATTGTTATGCCTGGATGGAGGCTAAATACCTCCTCTGCAGTCAAAACAATCAGTCTCAACAACAGTTACGCTGAAACTACCACAGTGTCATTCAAGGTAATAATGTGTTTTTTTTACGTACAGTAGAATATCCGTCAGCTCAGTGATATCACAGCTCTTCGATTGAAACAAATGGCTTCGTTTACAAAGTCCCATAATGGATAATAGCATTCCTTTCTCCACCAATTATACCGTACCTGTTAGTCAGACAGTTAACCAAGGATCTTATGTAAAAACTCATTGATGTTTCAGAGTGCAACGTCACAGACCTCAATTGTTAACCCAACGATTCTCTCAGACTCACGTAAAAGCGCATTTCGCCACAACAACACCAACCGAAGCGTTTTGCGAAGCCAACAGTCATCCCGCAAGTCAGATAAATAGTATCGAGGGTGACACTGTTTGTCGAAAAGGGTGGGGGGGGGGGAAAGGAGGGGTGAGAGAGAAATCTGTCTTTTTTCCTCATTCTTTTGCTTCTGAATGTGGCCTTTCTGTGTTCGTTCTGTGTTTGTGGCTACGCTGTGGAATGATTAACACGCTGAACCCTGGGAAATAACTGGTTCACAATGGATGGGTTGTTGCAGTGTATCAGACTACCTTCACCGTGCGTCAGTCACCGGGATGGGAGACACCAGCCCCCTTGTTGCTGAGAAACTCGCTACTTAATCACTGAGAACTGTGAAATCACTCAGCCACTGGTGGCACTGGGCAAACAGACCAGTGATGCTGACGAAAACACGGGCACGGGTTCTTTGGAAGAAAAAAAAAACGGGGGTGTGGATGTGTTTGAACGGGGAAGGGGGAAGTAGGGGACGACGGTTATGTGATACTGCAGTATAGTGTGAGATTGTCTACCTTCTATGAGTGATGTAGTGATAAAACAGGTGGGTAAAACTCTTATCGTCACTCCCTGTACTTTCAATGTAGTTTTCTGAAAAAAATTGGGATGAACTGCATTTACCCTCCACTACACACTAGTCCACCTGTGGAATAGGACTCCCGAGTGTCGCAGTGGTTTGAGGCACTGCGTGGAAGAGGCCTCACTACAGTCCCTGGTTCAAATCCAGGCTATATCAATTCCGGCTGTGATTGGGAGTCCCATAGGGCGGCGAGCAATTGGCCCAGCGTCGTCCGGGTTTGCCCGGGGTAGGCCGTCATTTTAAATAAGAATGTTTTCTTAACTGACTTACCTAGTTAAATAAATGTTAAAATCGTTTTGGTTTTTTTTATGACAAATTCAAATCAAAATAGTGATCAACACTAGTCAATCTAGTTGTGTCTACTTGTCAAAGCCACAAAAGTGTTGTAGCTCGCTTCACCCGAAAACATTTCACTAGGAGAATATTGTCAGGGAGGTGTTTTCATGTATCGTTTTGTATCCTTTTTATTTAAAGCCGGAATAAACGTAGCATGACACGTTGGCAGAGCATTATCATTAGCATCATTATCATTAGCATCATTATCGTTAGCATCATTATCGTTAGCATCATTCGCATTAGCATAATTTTACATTAGCGCCATTATCATTAACATCATTATCGTTAGCATTATTAGCATTCGCATCAATTAACATTAGCATCATTATCATTTGCATCATTTTACATTAGCATCAACGTCAACAAATGACCTATTATTTTCTCTTTTCTCCCTTTGCCTCACGAACAGGTGGACGACCAAATGAAGCTCCTCCAGAACTGTTGGAGCGAGCTCCTCATCCTCGACCACATTTTCCGTCAGGTGATGCACGCCAAAGAGGGCTCCATCCTATTGGTCACCGGGCAACAGGTAAGTCACCTGACTCCCAAAAACCCCGCCCGTCCCTTCCTGCCCGGGCCCCTCCCCTTCTCCCCACACCCTCCCCCTAGACCTCATCAGACGCTCAGCACGTGCACATCAACACCCTTTAAAACAAAATCGACCACACCGGCCCCCCCTTCGTAGTCACCGCTCCATTAAAAAATAGATTACGCTTATAGGTAATGTGACCAGAATAATCAATTATGCATTTTCTCTTTTTTTTTTTTTTCTTCTTTTTTTTTTTGCATCAAGCAAGACTCCTAATGGTGAATAAATAAAGTGCTTGGTTAAGCATGCCTGTGGAGTCATAGCGGTATGGGGGAAGAAAGCCTATTATGATTTACCTTTGCGGTGCCCCAGAGGAGCCTGTGAGGGCTGACGCCTGAGGCTCCTGACGAGGCCCTCAACACAGCCTGTGATTCATCAGTCAGTATGTCAACTGGCAGAGAGGGAGAAACAGATGCTTGCTATGAATATGGCTCGGGAACGCCCGGCACGTCTGTCAGTGAGACAAGAACACTTCATTATTGATGGGGCGGGTGTTTCCGAAACGTTGCTCTTCAACAAAATGTTCTCCAACAATAGATGAGGGCCTTAATATTTAGGCGAGGTGAGGAGGGTCTGTTGACCTCTGATTATTAGTGGTCAGATAGTTGACCTCTGATTATTAGTGGTCAGATAGTTGACCTCTGATTATTAGTGGTCAGGAAGTTGACCTCTGATTAATAGTGGTCAGGAAGTTGACCTCTGATTATTAGTGGTCAGGAAGTTGACCTCTGATTAATAGTGGTCAGATAGTTGACCTCTGATTATTAGTGGTCAGGAAGTTGACCTCTGATTAATAGTGGTCAGGAAGTTGACCTCTGATTAATAGTGGTCAGATAGTTGACCTCTGATTATTAGTGGTCAGGAAGTTGACCTCTGATTATTAGTGGTCAGGAAGTTGACCTCTGATTAATAGTGGTCAGATAGTTGACCTCTGATTATTTGTGGTCAGGAAGTTGACCTCTGATTAATAGTGGTCAGGAAGTTGACCTCTGATTAATAGTGGTCAGATAGTTGACCTCTGATTATTAGTGGTCAGGAAGTTGACCTCTGATTATTAGTGGTCAGGAAGTTGACCTCTGATTAATAGTGGTCAGATAGTTGACCTCTGATTATTAGTGGTCAGGAAGTTGACCTCTGATTATTAGTGGTCAGATAGTTGACCTCTGATTATTAGTGGTCAGGAAGTTGACCTCTGATTAATAGTGGTCAGATAGTTGACCTCTGATTATTTGTGGTCAGGAAGTTGACCTCTGATTAATAGTGGTCAGGAAGTTGACCTCTGATTAATAGTGGTCAGATAGTTGACCTCTGATTATTAGTGGTCAGGAAGTTGACCTCTGATTATTAGTGGTCAGGAAGTTGACCTCTGATTAATAGTGGTCAGATAGTTGACCTCTGATTATTAGTGGTCAGGAAGTTGACCTCTGATTATTAGTGGTCAGATAGTTGACCTCTGATTATTAGTGGTCAGGAAGTTAACATCTGGTTATTAGTGATGGGGAGTTTTCATCTCAGTGCTCTCACACAGAGATAGATACATAAACACATACTCACACTCATAAACACACACATACACACACAGCGCTCAGACACACACAGACACACACACACACAACGCTCAGACACACACAGACACTCCCAATGCTCAGACGCACACAGACACTCACACACACAGCGCTCAGACACACACAGACACATAGCGCTCAGACACACACAGACACACACACAGCGCTCAGACACACACACAGATACACAGTGCTCAGACACACACAAACACACAGCGCTCAGACACACACAGACACACAGCGCTCAGACACACACAGACACACGGCACTCAGACACACACACAGCGCTCAGACACACACACACAGCATTCTGTCTCCATTGCTCTGTGTTTGATTAGCCAGGGCTGGCTATCAGCAGGTCTCGGCCAGTAAAGGAGAGCGAAGGGGAGGATTAGGAGACAGAGGGAGGACGAGGAGACAGAGGGATGACAAGGAGTAGGAGAGGGGAGGGGAAGGAGACAGGGGGAGGAGGAGGAGGAGGAGACAGAGGGAGGGGGAAACAGAGGGAGGAGGAGGAGACAGAGGGAGGAGCAGGAGGAGACAGAGGAAGGAGATGGAGGAGACATATGAAGGAGGAGGAGGAGACTGAGGGAGGAGATGGATGAGACATAGGAAGGAGGAGGAGGAGACAGAGGGAGGAGGAGGAGGAGACGGGGGAGGAGGAGACAGAGGGAGTAGGAGGAGGAGACAGGGGAGGAGGAGACAGAGGGAGTAGGAGGAGGAGACGGGGGAGGAGGAGGAGACAGGGGAGGAGGAGGAGGAGGAGGAGACAGGGGAGGAGGAGACAGAGGGAGAGGGAGACAGAGGGAGGAGGAGGAGACAGGGGAGGAGAGGAGATGGGGAGGGGGGACAGAGTCAGGGGAGGTGTAGGACCAGGTCTAGTTTGCATAGTTTGGTTAATGAACAGCTGGTGTTGGCGGGCCAAAGGGGGATCATGGAGGGGGGACCAGGGAGGGGTGAATCAGGGAGGGGGACCAGGGAGGAGTGAATCAGGGAGGGAGACCAGGGAGGGGTGAATCAGGGAGGGAGACCAGGGAGGGGTGAATCAGGGAGGGGGACCAGGGAGGAGTGAATCAGGGAGGGAGACCAGGGAGGGGTGAATCAGGGACGGGGACCAGGGAGGGGTGAATCAGGGAGGGGGACCAGGGAGGGGTGAATCAGGGAGGGAGACCAGGGAGGGGTGAATCAGGGAGGGGGACCAGGGAGGGGTGAATCAGGGAAGGGGACCAGGGAGGAGTGAATCAGGGAGGGAGACCAGGGAGGGGTGAATCAGGGACGGGGACCAGGGAGGAGTGAATCAGGGAGGGGGACCAGGGAGGGGTGAATCAGGGAGGGGGACCAGGGAGGGGTGAATCAGGGAGGGGGACCAGGGAGGAGTGAATCAGGGAGGGAGACCAGGGAGGGGTGAATCAGGGACGGGGACCAGGGAGGGGTGAATCAGGGAGGGGGACCAGGGAGGGGTGAATCAGGGAGCGGGACCAGGGAGGGGTGAATCAGGGACGCGGACCAGGGAGGGGTGAATCAGGGAGCGGGACCAGGGAGGGGGACCAGGGAGGTGTGAATCAGGGATGGGGACCAGGGAGGGGGACCAGGGAGGGGGACCAGGGAGGAGTGAATCAGGGATGGGGACCAGGGAGGGGTGAATCAGGGAGGGGTGAATCAGGGAGGGGTGAATCAGGGAGGTGGTCCATGGAGGGGTGAATCAGGGAGGGAATTCAGGGAGGGGGACCAGGGAGGGGTGAATCAGGGAGCGGTACCAGGGAGGGGTGAATCAGGGAGGGGGACCAGGGAGGGGGACCAGGGAGGGGTGAATCAGGGAGGGGGAGCAGGGAGGGGGACCAGGGAGGGGGGCTCAGGGAGGGGGACCAGGGAGGGGACCAGGGAGAGGTGAATCAGGGAGGGGTGAATCAGGGACGGGGACCAGGAAGGGCGAATCAGGGAGCAGGACCAGGGAGGGGGACCAGGGAGGGGTGAATCAGGGAGGGGGACCAGGGAGGGGTGAATCAGGGACGGGGACCATTCATTATCTTCTATTATTCACAATGAGACCAGGGGACAGCAGCTTTAAAGCTAGGGCCAACCTCTAACATCACCACCACCACTACCACCACTTTAACCAGCACCACCCCTTTAACCAGCACCACTCCTTTAACCAGCACCACCCCTTCAACCAGCACCACCCCTTTAACCAGCACCACCCCTTTAACCAGCACCACCCCTTCAACCAGCACCACCCCTTTAACCAGCACCACCACTTTAACCAGCACCACTCCTTTAACCAGCACCACCACTTTAACCAGCACCACCCCTTTAACCAGCACCACCCCTTTAACCAGCACCACCACTTTAACCAGCACCACCCCTTTAACCAGCACCACCCCTTTAACCAGCACCACCCCTTTAAGCAGCACCAGCCCTTCAACCAGCACCACCCCTTCAACCAGCACCACCCCTTTAACCAGCACCACCACTTTAACCAGCACCACTCCTTTAACCAGCACCACTCCTTTAACCAGCAACATCACTAACATGACCACTATCACCTCCACCATTAACACCACCACTACCACCACCACCACTAACATCACCACCATCACCACCACCACTAACATCACCACTATCACCACTAACATCACCACTATCAGCACCACCACTTTAACCACCACCACCACTATAACCACCACCACCATCACTACCACTATAACCACTACCACCACTATAACCACCACCACCATCACTACCACTATAACCACCACCACTATAACCACCACCACCACTATAACCACTACTACTATAACCACCACCACCACCACTACCACTATAACCACCACCACTATAACCACTACCACTATAACCACTACCACTATAACCACCACCACCACTATAACCACTACCACCACTATAACCACCACCACCATCACTACCACTATAACCACCACCACTATAACCACCACTAACACTATAACCACAACCACTATTACCACCACCACTATAACCACCACCACTATAACCACCACCACCATCACTACCACTATAACCACCACCACTAAAACCACCACCACCACTATAACCACTACCACTATAACCACCACCACTATAACCACCACCAACACCACTATAACCACCACCACTATAACCACCACCACCACCACTATAACCACCACCACTATAACCACTAGCACTATAACCACAGCCACTATAACCACTACCACTATGACCACCACCACCACTATAACCACTACCACTATAACCACCACCACTATAACCACTACCACTATAACCACTACCACTATAACCACCACCACCACCACTATCACCACCACCACTATAACCACTATCACTATAACCACCACCACCACTATAACCACTACCACTATAACCACCACCACTAGAACCACCACCATTATAACCACCACCACCACTATAACCACTACCACTATAACCACCACCACTAGAACCACCACCATTATAACCACCACCACCATTATAACCACCACCACTATAACCACCACCACCACTATAACCACTACCACTATAACCACCACCACTAGAACCACCACTACCACTATAACCACCACCACCATTATAACCACCACCACTAGAACCACCACCACTACTATATCCACTACAACTATAACCACCCCTATAACCACCACCACTACCACCACCACCACTATCACCACTACCACCACACCACCACCACCACCACTATCACCACCACCATTATCACCACTACCACCACACCACCACCACCACTATCACCACCACCACTATCACCACCACCATAACCACTACCACTATCACCACCACTACCACTATAACCACTACCATTATAACCACTACCACCATCACCACCACCACTATCACCACTATAACCACCACCACTATAACCACTACCACTATAACCAACGCTACTACTATCACCACCACCACCACTATAACCTATACCACCACTATAACCACCACCACTATAACCAACACTACTACTATCACCACCACCACAATAACCCCTACCACCACTATAACCACTTCCACTATAACCACCACTACTACTATCACCACCACCACCACTATAACCATTACCACTATAACCACTACCACTATAACCACCACCACTAGAACCACCACCACTAGAACCACTACCACTATAACCACCACCACTATAACCACCACTACTATCACCACCACCACTATAACCACCACCACTATAACCACTACAACTATAACCACTACCACTATAACTACTACCACTATAACCACCACCACTATAACCACTACCACTATAACCAACACTACTACTATAACCACCACCACCACTATAACCACCACCACTATAACCACCACCATTATAACCACCACCACTATAACCACCACCACCACTATAACCACCACCATTATAACCACCACCACTATAACCACCACCACCACTATAACCACTACCACTATAACCACTACCACTATCACCACCACCACTATAACCACCACCACTATAACCACCACCACCACTATAACCACCACCACCACTTTATCCACCACCACTATAACCACCACCACTATACCCTTCACCACTATAACCACCACCACTATAACCACCACCACTATAACCACCACCACTACAACCACCACCACTACCACTATTACCACAACCACCATCACTACCACCACCAAAAGCACACACCAGTATGTTGTCCATAGTAGAAACTGCCGCTTAGTAGAAACTGCCTTCTGTTGTCAGAATGGCCCCGGTGCACCACTGGGGGATTGATATTGCTTGATGTCAATGGCACTAGCACATGAAAGGCAAATGTGAAAATATTGTTCAAAAAAATCTTCTCTGAACAAACACATCTATTCAGCAGGTTTCCACTACTTTCGAATAACATTTTCTTTTTAAAGGAACTGTAACGGAATTCTTCGTCCTCTTCTGACGAGGAGTATGAAATGTCGGACCAATGCGCAGTGTGGTATGTGTTCATGATGTTTATTAACTGAACAACAAAATACAAAATAACAATGTGAAATATACGAAAACCGAAACAGTCCTGAAAGGTGCAGAAAACACTAGACAGAAAACAATCACCCACAAAACATAGGTGGGAAAAGGCTACTAACATAGACAATCACCAACCCAGGCTACCTAAGTGTGATTCTCAATCAGAGGCAACGAAATACACCATACCAGGCCAAACACATTAACACAACATAGAAAAAAGAACATAGACTACCCACCCCAACTCACGCCCTGACCAAACTTAAACAAAGACATAACAAAGGAACTAAGGTCAGAACGTGACAGGAACTTTCTGTTTTCTTTGAAGTTGAACACTCTAATCCAAATTTCTGAAAGATTTGGGGCTAAATTCAATCCGTATCGCTGAAGAGCCACGCTATAGCGGGATAGAAATTTAAAGCCAATGTTCTCGTAGAAATTTAAAGCCAATGTTCTCGTAGAAATTTAAAGCCACTGTTCTTAGCGGAGACTGCATTCACTGTAAATTATGCATATGTCAGCTCAATCAGAAATTAACTTAAAATTTTAATTTCAAATTGCGCTACTGTGCTGAACTTCAACGATACGGAATGAATCTAGCCCTTACACAATTAATTGAAGGCATAGTTTTTTTATACAGTGCCTTGCAAAGGTGTTTAAACCCAACATCTCTCATCACCCCGAGAACTCCATCCCCACAGTGAAGCATGGTGGTGGCAGCATCATGCTGTGGGGATGTGTTTCATCGGCAGGGACTGGGAAACTGGTAAGAATTGAAGGAATGTTGGATGGTGCTAATTACAGGGAAATTCTTAAGGGAAACCTGTTTCAGCCCTCCAGAGATTTGAGACTGGGACAGAGGTTCCCCTTCCAGCAGGACAATGACCCTAAGCATACTGCTAAAGCAACACTCGAGTGGTTTAAGGGGAAACATTTAAATGTCTTGGAATGGTCTAGTCAAAGCCCAGACCTCAATCCAATTGAGAATCTGTGGTATGACTTAAAGATCCCATTGCTGTACACCATCCAACTTGAAGGAGCTGGAGCAGATTTGCCTTGAAGAATTGGCAAAAATCCCAGTGGCTAGATGTGCCAAGCTTATAGAGACATACCCCAAGAGACTTGCAGCTGTAATTGCTGCAAACGGTGGCTCTACAAAGTATTGACTTTTGGAGGGTGAATAGTTACGCATGCTCAAGATTTTTGTTGTTGTCTTATTTCTTGTTTGTTTCACAAATGAAATATGTTGCATTTTCAAAGTGGTAGGCATGTTGTGTAAATCAAATGATACAACCCCCCCCCAAAAAAAAAATATTTTAATTTTTTTTGTATTGCAAAAAAAAAATGGGAAAATGCCAACAGGCATAAGACTGCTAAATAGTTAATTAAATGGTTTACCCAGACTATTTGCACTGACCCTATCTTGCACGGACTCTATGCATACTCACAAGATTATACTGTATATACTGTTTAAACACACATTACATACACACTCACTCACACACACACACTACACTGACACTCTCACACAAAAACCACACACATTCACACACACACATAACACACACACACAAAATAAATGAGTTCGTAAGCAAGCTGTTTACGGTAAAGTCTACATCCGTTGTATTCGGAGCATGTGACAAATCAAATTTGTCACAAAAATAGTTTTTACATAAGGCTAGGAAGCCATAACCCAAGGCATTGACATCAAGAGCCCAATCCTTCATTGAAGTTATTTCATGCACAGATGGTTTTCTATAAATTGATTGACACCTTAGGAGGGAGGGGGGTTGACTTTTCACTGACTCATCATTTCCACCACCTCAAAAAAGGGATGAGGGAGACGAAGAGGGGGAGAGAGAGAGAGAGAGAGAAAGAGAGATGGAAAAAGAGAGGAGAAAGAGATATTCTGAGAGAGAGAGAGAGAGAGAGAGAGAGAGAGAGAGAGAGAGAGAGAGAGAGAGAGACAGACAGTCAGACAGACAGACAGACAGACAGACAGACAGACAGACAGACAGACAGAAGGGAGAGATGGAGAGACAGGGGAGAGAGAGACAGAGACAGAGAGAGAGAGCGAGAGAGAGAGAGATGGAGAGACAGAGAGAGAGAGATGGAGAGAGAGAGATGGAGAGAGAGCGAGCGAGATGGAAAGACAGAGAGAGAGAGGGAGATATGGAGAGACAGAGAGATGGAGAGAGAGCGAGATGGAAAGACTGAGAGAGAGGTGGAGAGATGAGGAGACGGAGAGAGAGAGAGATGGAAAGACAGAGAGAGAGAGGGAGATATGGAGAGACAGAGAGTGAGAGATGGAGAGACAGAGAGAGAGATGGAGAGACAAAGAGAGAGATGGAGAGATGGAGAGATGGAGGCAGATGGAGAGATGGAGAGACCGAGAGAGAGATATGGAGATATGGAGAGATGGAGAGACCGAGGGAGAGACAGGAGAGAGACAGTGAAGTGAGGGAGAGAGAGAGACAGAGAGATGACGTGAGGAAGAGAGGGAAAAGCTGGCGTGCATCTCCGAATCCTCCTGATGATTTAAAACATTCTACTCATATTTAATTAATGCGACTTGCGAGGACCCCTCCCTCATCCTTCTACCTTCCTGAGTTTAAGGGGCAACCCTATTCTCTCCCCTCCCTCAGCCTTCTACCTTCCTGAGCTTAAGGGGCAACCCTATTCTCTCCCCTCCCTCAGCCGTCTACCTTCCCAGAGAAACAACACTATTCTCTTCCCTCCCTCAGCCTGTCTACCTTCCCAGACAAACAACACCATTCTCTTCCCTCCCTCAGCCTGTCTACCTTCCTGAGCTTAGTAGGAAAGCCCTATCCTCTCCCCTCCCTCAGCCGTCTACTTTCCCAGAGAAACAGCCCTATCCCTACCCCTCCCTCTACCTTCCCCAAGAAACCCTGGCACAGTCAATTATGCTAATTTCTGTCAATAAATATTAAAATGTAATATGGCCAGACTCCTGTGAGTGGCAGCTATAGACTTGCCTCCCAGACAAATTTGCTGCTGCTGCAGATATTAAGTGCACCTAAAAGGGCTTGTGGTGTGCCACGGGGCCAGACCATGAGGAGGGGCGGGCCTGGGGGACCTCCAGGGGGGACTCACACGCTCTCACCCCTCGCCCCTCTCACCCCTCGTCCCTCTCTCTCCCCGACCCCTGCATCCAGATGCAGAGGAGGGGAGAAGAGCGGGGCTGGAGATAGGGAGGGGAGAGGAGGGAGAAGGAGAGAGGTGAACATGCGTTCTCTCTCTCTCTCTCTCTCTCTCTGCCTCTTTCTGTCTCTCACTCTGTCTCTTTCTGTCTCTTTCTCTCTCTGTCTCTCTGTCTCTCTCTTTCTCTGTCTCTCTCTCTCTCCGTCTCTCTCTCTCTCTCTGTCTCTCTCCTCTCCATCTCTCTCCGTCTCTCTCCCTCTCTGTCTCTCCTTTTTTTCCCACTCTCTCCAGTCAGATTAATATAATAGTTTGTATTAAAAGTTTGTATGCTTTACAAGAATAACGATTTCCATAATAATCCTGTTTATTCGGACACATCTGAAATTAGGCTACTAAAACATTCGACCACAGCAACCATGTTATTTTTGCTAAGCCTATGTGAGTGTGGACATGTAAAGTTTGTATGTAAAACCTATATCTAAGATACATACAGTGTCTTCAGAAAGTGTTCACACCCTTTGACCTTTTCCACATTTTGTTACAATCTGAATTTAAAATTGCTTACATTTGTTTTTTTTTGTAACACAATACCCCATAATGTCAAAGTGGAATTATGTTTTTAGACATTTTTACTGATTAATAACAAATTAAAAGCGGAAATTTCTTGAGTCAATAAATATTCAACCCCTTTGTTATGGCAAACCTCAATAAATTCAGAAGTAAAAAAAAAAGTCACATAATAAATTGCAATGAACTCAATATGTGTGAAATAACAGTGTTAAACGTGATTTTTAACGACTCATCTCTGTACCCTACACATACAATAATCTGTAAGGTCCCTCATCTCTGTACCCCACACATAGAATAATCTGTAAGGTCCCTCATCTCTGTACCCCACACATGCAATAATCTGTAAGGTCCCTCATCTCTGTACCCCACACATACAATAATCTGTAAGGTCCCTCATCTCTGTACCCCACACATACAATAATCTGTAAGGTCCCTCATCTCTGTACCCAACACATACAATAATCTGTAAGGTCCCTCATCTCTGTACCCCACACATACAATAATCTGTAAGGTCCCTCATCTCTGTACCCTACACATACAATAATCTGTAAGGTCCCTCATCTCTGTACCCCACACATACAATAAATCTGTAAAGTCCCTCATCTCTGTACCCCACACATACAATAATCTGTAAAGTCCCTCATATCTGTACCCCACACATACAATAATCTGTAAGGTTTCTCAGTCAGGCAGTGAATTTCAAACACAGATTAAACCACAAAGAGGTTTTCCAATGCCTCGCAAAGAAGGACACCTATTGATAGATTGGCAAAGTCACTACAGGCGTCCTTACTACAGTAACTCAGTTGATTTCAACATGAGACCAATAGTGACTTTAAAACAGTTACACAGTTTAATGGCTGTGATAGGAGAAAACTGAGGAGGGTTCAACAACATTGTAGTTACTCCACAATACTAACCTTATTGTTAGTAGGGAAAAGAAGGAATCCTGTACAGAATAAAAAATATTGTAACGATTCTCTTCTTGTGAAGTAGAGGCGGACCAAAGCGCAGCGTGGTGGTTGTTCATTGTATTTATTGACGACACTATACATGAACAAACTAACGAAAAAAAACAAGAAACGTGAGAACTCAAAACAGCCCTGTCTGGTACAAAAACAGGAACAATCACCCACAAACACACAGTGAAACCCAGGCTACCTAAATATGGTTCCCAATCAGAGACAATGACGAACACCTGCCTCTGATTGAGAACCATATCAGGCCGAACATAGAACTAGACCAAAACATAGAAAAACAAACATAGACTGCCCACCCAACTCACGCCCTGACCATACTAAATAAATACAAAAACAAAGGAAATAGAGGTCAGAACGTGACAGTACCCCCCCCCAAAGGTGCGGACTCCGGCCACAAAACCTTGACCTATAGGGGAGGGTCTGGGTGGGCGTCTGTCCGCGGTGGCGGCTCTGGCGCGGGACGCGGACCCCACTTCGCCATTGTCTCAGTCCGCCTTATTGTCCGCCTCCGTGGCTTACTCACCATGCCCACCCCTCTCAATGACCCCACTGGACAGAGGGGCTGCTTGGGACAGAGGGGCAGCTTCTCGGGACAGAGGGACAGCTGCTCGGGACAGAGGGACAGCTGCTCGGGACAGAGGGACAGCTGCTCGGGACAGAGGGACAGCTGCTCGGGACAGAGGGACAGCTGCTCGGGACAGAGGGACAGCTGCTCGGGACAGAGGGACAGCTGCTCGGGACAGAGGGACAGCTGCTCCGGGCGGAGGGGCTCTAGCGGCCCCTGGCTGACTGGCGGCACTGGCGGCCCCTGGCTGACTGGCGGCCCCTGGCTGACTGGCGGCGCTGGCGGCCCCTGGTTGACTGGCGGCGCTGGCGCTGGGCTGACTGGCGGCACTGGCGGCCCCTGGTTGACTGGCGGCACTGGCGGCCCCTGGCTGACTGGCGGCACTGGCGGCCCCTGGCTGACTGGCGGCACTGGCGGCCCCTGGCTGACTGGCGGCATTGGCGGCTCCTGGCAGACGGGCGGCACTGGCGGCTCCTGGCAGACGGGCGGCACTGGCGGCGCTGGGCAGACGGGCGACACTGGCGGCGCTGGGCAGACGGGCGGCACTGGCGGCGCTGGGCAGACGGGCGGCACTGGCGGCGCTGGGCAGACGGGCGGCACTGGCGGCGCTGGGCAGACGGGCGGCACTGGCGGCGCTGGGCAGACGGGCGGCACTGGCGGCGCTGGGCAGACGGGCGGCACTGGCGGCGCTGGGCAGACGGGCGGCACTGGCGGCGCTGGGCAGACGGGCGGCGCTGGCGGCGCTGGGCAGACGGGCGGCGCTGGGCAGACGGGCGGCGCTGGCGGCGCTGGGCAGACGGGCGGCGCTGGCGGCGCTGGGCAGACGGGCGGCGCTGGCGGCGCTGGGCAGACGGGAAGCTCCGATGGCGCCGGGCAGACGCGAAGCTCTGGCAGAGGCGCCGGGCAGACGGGAGGCTCCGGCAGAGGCGCCGGACAGGCGGGAGGCTCCGGCAGCGGCGCCGGACAGGCGGGAGGCTCCGGCAGCGGCGCCGGACAGGCGGGAGGCTCCGGCAGCGGCGCCGGACAGGCGGGAGGCTCCGGCAGCGGCGCCGGACAGGCGGGAGGCTCCGGCAGAGGCGCCGGACAGGCGGGAGGCTCCGGCAGAGGCGCCGGACAGGCGGGAGGCTCCGGCAGAGGCGCCGGACAGACGGGAGACTCCGGCAGCGCTGGAGAGGAGGAAGGCTCTGGTAGCGCCGGACAGGCGGGAGGCTCCGGCAGCGCTGGAGAGGAGGAAGGCTCTGGACGGATGGGCCGGAGAGACAGCCTGGTACGGGGAGCTGCCACCGGAGGGCTGGGGTGTGGAGGTGGTGACGGATAGACCGGGCCGTGCAGGCGCACTGGAGCTCTTGAGCACCGAGCCTGCCCAACCTTACCCGGTTGAATGGTCCCGGTCGCCCTGCCAGTGCGGCGAGGTGGAATAGCCCGCACTGGGCTATGCAGGCGAACCGGGGACACCGTGCGCAAGGCTGGTGCCATGTAAGCCGGCCCAAGGAGACGCACTGGAGACCAGATGCGTAGAGCCGGCTTCATGGCACTTGGCTCGATGCCCACTCTAGCCCGGCCGATACGCGGAGCTGGAGTGTACCGCACCGGGCTGTGCACCCGCACTGGGGACACCGTGCGCTCCACAGCATAACACGGTGCCTGCCCGGTCTCTCTAGCCCACCGGTAACCACAGGAAGTTGGCTCAGGTCTCCTACCTGGCGTAGCCATACTCCCTGTTAGCCCCCCCCCAAGAAATTTTTGGGGCTGACTCCCGGGCTTCCATCCACGACGCCGCGCTGCCTCCTCATACCAGCGCCTCTCCGCTTTCGCCGCCTCCCGTTCTTCCTTGGGGCGGCGATACTCTCCTGGCTGAGCCCAAGGTCCTTTACCGTCTAATTCGTCCTCCCATGTCCATACCTCCTCGCGCTGCTCCTGCTGCTGCTTTCTCCTTTGCCCATTACCACACCGCTTGGTCCTGTTGTGGTGGGTGATTCTGTAACGATTCTCTTCTTGTGAAGTAGAGGCGGACCAAAGCGCAGCGTGGTGGTTGTTCATTGTATTTATTGACGACACTATACATGAACAAACTAACGAAAAAAAACAAGAAACGTGAGAACTCAAAACAGCCCTGTCTGGTACAAAAACAGGAACAATCACCCACAAACACACAGTGAAACCCAGGCTACCTAAATATGGTTCCCAATCAGAGACAATGACGAACACCTGCCTCTGATTGAGAACCATATCAGGCCGAACATAGAACTAGACCAAAACATAGAAAAACAAACATAGACTGCCCACCCAACTCACGCCCTGACCATACTAAATAAATACAAAAACAAAGGAAATAGAGGTCAGAACGTGACAAATATTCCAAAATCCTGTTTGAAACAAGGCACTAAAGTAATACTGCAAAAAAAAATGTGTCAAAAGAAATGTTTGTCTTGAATACAAAGTATTTTGTTTGGGGCAAATTCAAAACAACACATCACTGAGTACCATGGGGGCTGGGATTAAAATGTAAAATTAATTAAATAAAAATACAGCCAAAACACACTTCACGACAAGAGAGACAACACAACACAAAGAGAGACCTAAACACAACGACATGGCACGGCAGCAAACACAATTTTTATTCAACGAGGCAAGTCAGTTAAAAACTAATTATTCTTTACAATGACAGCCTAGGAACCGTGGGTTAACTGCCTTGTTTAGGGGGGCAGAACAACTGATTTATACCTTGTCAGCTCGTGGATTCGATCTTGCAACCTTTCAGTTACTAGTTCAACGCTCTAAACACTAGGCTACCTGCCGCGCATGACGACAAAGCATGGTAGACAACACAGGAGAGAGAGAGAAGGCATAGTAAGGACATCTGACATCATAGTAAGGACATCTGACATCATAGTAAAATGACATCTTATGACATCATAGTAAGGACATCTGACATCATAGTAAGGACATCTGACATCATAGTAAGGACATCTGCCATCATAGTAAGTAACATCTGACATCATAGTAAGGACATCTGACATCATAGTAAGGAATCTTCTGACATCATAGTAAGGACATCTTATGACATCATGGTAAGGACATCTTATGACATCATACTAAAGACATCATCTGAGCTGTCTGTCAAGTAGAAGATGCCAATTGAGAAAATCCAATTGTTTTTACTTTCCAAAAGATGTTCATTCATCCACACAACACATGTTTCTCACCTCAACTTCAGTATACACTGCATGGGAGTGTGTAGTGTGAGATCAACCACTAGCTTGGACCAGTCACCTGTTGTACTTCATTGTATGAATGAATGAATGACTTACATTTTATTTTAGTATCAAATCGCCAATTGGCAACCCATCCCTTATGGGATGAATTGACACAAACAAACATTGCAATAATTCACTGTGGTAATGAAATTATCATTCTTCTTCCTGTATACTCTGCATCGCATAAAGAGTGAAAAAATAAACATTAAAATCAATACATAATAGTAAATGACATCCCTAGAGCAGTACAATAATATATATACATGAGGGAAAAAAGTGAGGGAAAAAAGTATTTGATCCCGAGCTGATTTTTTACGTTTGCCCACTAACAAAGAAATGATCAGTCTATAATTGTAATGGTAGGTTTATTTGAACAGTGAGAGACAGAATAACAACAAAATAAATCCAGAAAAACGCATGTCAAAAATGTTGCAAATTGATTTGCATTTTAATGAGGGAAATAAGTATTTGACCCCTCTGCAAAACATGACTTAGTACTTGGTGGCAAAACCCTTGTTGGCAATCACAGAGGTCAGATGTTTCTTGTAGTTGGCCACCAGGTTTGCACACATCTCAGGAGGGATTTAGTCCCACTGCTCTTTGCAGATCTTCTCCAAGTCATTAAGGTTTCGAAGCTGACGTTTGGCAACTTGAACCTTCAGCTCCCTCCACAGATTTTCTATGGGATTAAGGTCTGGATACTGGCTAGGCCACTCCAGGACCTTAATGTGCTTCTTCTTGAGCCACTCCTTTGTTGCCTTGACCGTGTGTTTTGGGTCATTGTCATGCTGGAATACCCATCCAGGACCCATTTTGAATGCCCTGGCTGAGGGAAGGAGGTTCTCACCCAAGATTTGACGGTACATGGCCCGTCCATCGTCCCTTTGATGTGGTGAAGTTGTCCTGTCTCCTTAACAAAAAAACACCCCCAAAGCATAATGTTTTCACCTCCATATTTGACGGTGGGGATGGTGTTCTTGGGGTCATAAGCAGCATTCCTCCTCCTCCAAACACGGCAAGTTGAGTTGATGCCAAAGAGCTCCATTTTGGTCTCATCTGACCACAACACTTTCGCCCAGTTGTCCTCTGAATCATTCAGATGTTCAAACTTCAGCAGGGGGACCTTGCGGGCGCTGCAGGATTTCAGACCTTCACGGCGTAGTGTGTTACTGTAACGGTTTTCTTCGTGAGAAGGAGAGTCGGACCAAAATGCAGCGTGTAGATTGCGATCCATGTTTTAATGAACAAACGTAAAACACGAATCAATGCAAACACTACAAAATAAAGAACGTGATGAACGTAACGAAAACCTAAAACAGCCTATCTGGTGAAAAACACATAGACAGGAACAATCACCCACAAACACACAGTGAACCCCAGGCTACCTAAATATGGTTCCCAATCAGAGACAATGACGAACACCTGCCTCTGACTGAGAACCATATCAGGCTGAACATAGAAATAGACAAACAAGACATGAAACATAGAATGCCCACTCAGATCACACCCTGACCAATCAAAACATAGAAAATACAAAGTAAACTATGGTCAGGGCGTGACAGTACCCCCCCCCCCAAGGTGCGGACTCCGGCCGCAAAACCTGAACCTATAGGGGAGGGTCTGGGTGGGCATCTGTCCGCGGTGGCGGCTCTGGCGCTGGACGTGGACCCCACTCCATGACAGTTTTAATCCCCCTCCTAAACGTCCCTAAATAGGTTACCCACCACAATGATAACATGGGACAGAGGGACAGCTCGGGACAGAGGTAACTCGGGACAGATGGGTAGCTCAGCACTGAGAGGAAGCTCAGCACTGAGAAGAAGCTCAGCACTGAGAGGAAGCCCAGGCAGGTAGTAGAAACTACCAGAACCTGGCTGGCTGGCGGTTTCAGCAGATCCTGGTCGACTAGCAGATCTGGAAGAATCTGGTCGACTGGCGGATCTGGGAGAATCTGGTCGACTGGCGGATCTGGGAGAATCTGGTCGACTGGCGGATCTGGGAGAATCTGGTCGACTGGCGGATCTGGGAGAATCTGGTCGACTGGCGGATCTGGGAGAATCTGGTCGACTGGCGGGTCTGGGAGAATCTGGTCGACTGGCGGATCTGGGAGAATCTGGTCGACTGGCAGATCTGGGAGAATCTGGTCGACTGGCAGATCTGGGAGAATCTGGTCGACTGGCAGATCTGGGAGAATCTGGTCGACTGGCAGATCTGGGAGAATCTGGTCGACTGGCAGATCTGGAAGAATCTGGACGACTGGCAGATCTGAGAGAGTCTGGACGACTGGCAGATCTGGAAGAGTCTGGTCGACTGGCAGATCTGGAAGAGTCTGGTCGACTGGCAGATCTGGAAGAGTCTGGTCGACTGGCAGATCTGGAAGAGTCTGGTCGACTGGCAGATCTGGAAGAGTCTGGTCGACTGGCAGATCTGGAAGAGTCTGGTCGACTGGCAGATCTGGAAGAGTCTGGTCGACTGGCAGATCTGGAAGAGTCTGGTCGACTGGCAGATCTGGAAGAGTCTGGTCGACTGGCAGATCTGGAAGAGTCTGGTCGACTGGCAGATCTGGAAGAGTCTGGTCGACTGGCAGATCTGGAAGAGTCTGGTCGACTGGCAGATCTGGAAGAGTCTGGTCGACTGGCAGATCTGGAGGAGTCTGGTCGACTGGCAGATCTGGAGGAGTCTGGTCGACTGGCAGATCTGGAAGAGTCTGGACGACTGGCAGATCTGGAAGAGTCTGGACGACTGGCAGATCTGGAAGAGTCTGGACGACTGGCAGATCTGGAAGAGTCTGGACGACTGGCAGATCTGGAAGAGTCTGGACGACTGGCAGATCTGGAAGAGACTGGTCGACACAGACTGGCTGCTCTGGCTGCTCCATGCTGACTGGCAGCTCTGGCTGCTCCATGCTGGCAGACTGCTCTGGCTGCTCCATGCTGACTGGCAGCTCCATGCTGACTGGCGGCCCTGGCTGCTCTGGCTGCTCCATGCTGACTGGCTGCTCCATGATGACTGGCAGCTCTGGCTGCTCCATGCTGACTGGCTGCTCCATGCTGACTGGCAGCTCTGGCTGCTCTGGCTGCTCCATGCTGACTGACTGCTCCATGCTGACTGGCTGCTCCATGCTGACTGGCGGCCCTGGCTGCTCCATGCTGACTGGCGGCCCTGGCTGCTCCATGCTGACTGGCGGCCCTGGCTGCTCCATGCTGACTGGCGGCCCTGGCTGCTCCATGCAGACTGGCGGCCCTGGCTGCTCCATGCAGACTGGCGGCCCTGGCGGCTCCATGCAGACTGGCGGCCCTGGCGGCTCCATGCAGACTGGCAGCTCTGGCGGCTCCATGCAGACTGGCAGCTCTGGCGGCTCCATGCAGACTGGCAGCTCTGGCGGCTCCTTGCAGACTGGCAGCTTTGGCGGCTCCTTGCAGACTGGCAGCTCCTTGCAGACTGGCAGCTCCTTGCAGACTGGCAGCTCCTTGCAGACTGGCAGCTCCTTGCAGACTGGCAGCTCTATGCAGACTGGCAGCTCTATGCAGACTGGCAGCTCTATGCTAACTGGCAGCTCTATGCTAACTGGCAGCTCTATGCTAACTGGCAGTTCTGAACAGGCGGGAGACTCCGGCAGCGCTGTAGAGAAGGAAGGCTCTAACAGCGCTAAACAGGCGGGAGACTCCGACAGCGCTGGAGAGGAGGAGGGCTCCGACAGCGCTGGACAGGCGAGGCGCACTATAGGCCTGATGCGTGGTGCTGGCACTGGTGGTACTGGGCCGAGGACACGCACAGGAAGCCTGGTGCGGGGAGCTGCTACCGGAGGGCTGGGGTGTGGAGGTGGTACTGGAAAAACCGGACCGTGCAGGCGCACTGGAGCTCTTGAGCACCGAGCCTGCCCAACCTTACCTGGTTGAATGCTCACGGTCGCCCTGCCAGTGCGGCGAGGTGGAATAGCCCGCACTGGGCTATGCAGGCGAACCGGAGACACCGAGCGCAAGGCTGGTGCCATGTAAGCCGGCCCAAGGAGACGCACTGGGGACCAGCTGCGTAGAGCCGGCTTCATGGCATTAGGCTCGACGCTCAATCTAGCCCGGCAGACACGCGGAGCTGGAATATACCGCACCGGGCTATGCACCCGCACTGGAGACACCGTGCGCACCACTGCATAACACGGTGCCTGTCCGGTCTCTCTAGCCCCCCGGTAAGCACAGGGAGTCTGCCCAGGTCTCCTACCTGGCATAGCCATACTCCCTGTTAGCCCCCCCCCAAGAAATTTTTGGGGCTGCCTCTCAGGCTTCCATCCGCGTCGCCGTGCTGCCTTCTCATACCAGCGCCTCTCTGCTTTCACCGCCTCCATTCTACGGTAACCTTCCTCGCACTGCTCCAGCGAATCCCAGGCGGGCTCCGGCACTCTCCCTGGGTCGGCCGCCCACCTGTCGATCTCCTCCCAAGTAGTATACTCCATACTGTACTCCTCCTTGGGCTGTTCCTGTTGTTTCTTCTCCCGCTGCACCTTAGTGCGGCTACACTCCCCTGGTTTAGCCCAGGGTCCTCTCCCATCGAGGATTTCCTCCCATGTCCAGAAATCCTTATTGCGCTTCTCCTCGCGCTGCTCCTGCCTGTTGACACGCTGCTTGGTCCTTTTGTGGTGGGTGATTCTGTAACGGTTTTCTTCGTGAGAAGGAGAGTCGGACCAAAATGCAGCGTGTAGATTGCGATCCATGTTTTAATGAACAAACGTAAAACACGAATCAATGCAAACACTACAAAATAAAGAACGTGATGAACGTAACGAAAACCTAAAACAGCCTATCTGGTGAAAAACACATAGACAGGAACAATCACCCACAAACACACAGTGAACCCCAGGCTACCTAAATATGGTTCCCAATCAGAGACAATGACGAACACCTGCCTCTGACTGAGAACCATATCAGGCTGAACATAGAAATAGACAAACAAGACATGAAACATAGAATGCCCACTCAGATCACACCCTGACCAATCAAAACATAGAAAATACAAAGTAAACTATGGTCAGGGCGTGACAGTTACCAATTGTTTTCTTGGTGACTATGGTCCCAGCTGCCTTGAGATCATTGACAAGATCCTCCTGTGTAGTTCTGGGCTGATTCCTCACCGTTCTCATGATCATTACAACTCCACGAGGTGAGATCTTGCATGGAGCCCCAGGCCGAGGGAGATAGACAGTTCTTTTGTGTTTCTTCCATTTGCGAATAATCACACCAACTGTTGTCACCTTCTCACCAAGCTGCTTGGCAATGGTCTTGTAGCCCATTCCAGCCTTGTGTAAGTCTACAATATTGTCCCTGACATCCTTGGAGAACTCTTTGGTCTTGGCCATAGTGGAGAGTTTGGAATCTTATTGATTGATTGCTTCTGTGGACAGGTGTCTTTTATACAGGTAACAAACTGAGATTAGGAGCACTCCCTTTATGCATACATACATACATACATACATACATACATACATACATACATACATACAAACATACATAACATATACAAATAAATAAATACTGAAAAAATAGGGAAAAAAGAAACAGAAGTCATTTGAACCCAGTCTGGCACAAAGAGACGATTCATGTGGGAGACAAGCCTATACACAATCTATATACACACGCCATTACCCAACATGCTATTAGGGTACTGCTTGGGCTACAACATGCTATTATAGTACTGCTTGGGCTACAACATGCTATTATAGTACTGCTTGGGCTACAACATGCTATTATAGTGCTGCTTGGGATACAACATGCTATTAGGGTACTGCTTGGGCTACAACATGCTATTATAGTACTGCTTGGGCTACAACATGCTAGTAGGGTACTGCTTAGGCTGCCACATGCTATTAGGGTACTGCTTGGGCTACAACATGCTATTATAGTACTGCTTGGGCTACAACATGCTATTATAGTACTGCTTGGGCTACAACATGCTATTATAGTACTGCTTGGGCGACAACATGCTATTATAGTACTGCTTGGGCTACAACATGCTATTATAGTACTGCTTGGGCTACAACATGCTATTAGGGTACTGCTTAGGCTACCACATGCTATTATAGTACTGCTTGGACTACAACATGCTATTATAGTACTGCTTGGGCGACAACATGCTATTATAGTACTGCTTTGGCTACAACATGCTATTATAGTACTGCTTGGGCGACAACATGCTATTATAGTACTGCTTGGGCTACAACATGCTATTATAGTACTGCTTGGGCTACAACATGCTATTAGGGTACTGCTTAGGCTACCACATGCTATTATAGTACTGCTTGGACTACAACATGCTATTATAGTACTGCTTGGGCGACAACATGCTATTATAGTACTGCTTTGGCTACAACATGCTATTATAGTACTGCTTGGGCTACAACATGCTATTAGGGTACTGCTTAGGCTACCACATGCTATTAGGGTACTGCTTGGGCTACAACATGCTATTATAGTACTGCTTGGGCTACAACATGCTATTATAGTGCTGCTTGGGATACAACATGCTATTAGGGTACTGCTTGGGCTACAACATGCTATTATAGTACTGCTTGGGCTACAACATGCTAGTAGGGTACTGCTTAGGCTGCCACATGCTATTAGGGTACTGCTTGGGCTACAACATGCTATTATAGTACTGCTTGGGCTACAACATGCTATTATAGTACTGCTTGGGCTACAACATGCTATTATAGTACTGCTTGGGCGACAACATGCTATTATAGTACTGCTTGGGCTACAACATGCTATTATAGTACTGCTTGGGCTACAACATGCTATTAGGGTACTGCTTAGGCTACCACATGCTATTATAGTACTGCTTGGACTACAACATGCTATTATAGTACTGCTTGGGCGACAACATGCTATTATAGTACTGCTTTGGCTACAACATGCTATTATAGTACTGCTTGGGCTACAACATGCTATTAGGGTACTGCTTAGGCTACCACATGCTATTAGGGTACTGCTTGGGCTACAACATGCTATTATAGTACTGCTTGGGCTACAACATGCTATTATAGTACTGCTTGGGCTACAACATGCTATTATAGTACTGCTTGGGCGACAACATGCTATTATAGTACTGCTTGGGCTACAACATGCTATTATAGTACTGCTTGGGCTACAACATGCTATTAGGGTACTGCTTAGGCTACCACATGCTATTATAGTACTGCTTGGACTACAACATGCTATTATAGTACTGCTTGGACTACAACATGCTATTATAGTACTGCTTGGGCTACAACATGCTATTATAGTACTGCTTGGGCTACAACATGCTATTATAGTACTGCTTGGGCTACAACATGCTATTATAGTACTGCTTGGACGATATTTACTAAATGAAAGTGTAACGTGCAAAGTTTGCTCCTGTCATTCCGTAGAGGAAATAAATTAGACAATGAAATGTGTGTGTGTGTGTGTTTGTGTGTTTGTGTGTGTGTGTGTGTGTGTGTGTGTGTGTGTGTGTGTGTGTGTGTGTGTGTGTGTGTGTGTGCCCTCTCCTGCAAGGTGGATTATGCTGTAATTGCCTCCCAAGCCGGAGCTTCTCTAAACAACCTGATGAGCCACGCTCAGGAGCTGGTGGGCAAGCTGCGCTCCCTGCAGCTGGACCAGAGGGAGTTCGTCTGCCTCAAGTTCCTTGTTCTGTTCAGCTTGGGTGAGTATCCAAGGGGTGGGGGGGGCAGGAGGTTGGTGGAGAGAGGAAGAGGGGTGTCTGACTACCGGAGAGAGGGAGGCTGTGGGGGCTGGGTGAGGGAGAGAAGAGGTTGGGAGGATTTCTCAGCTTGGGTGAGTTACAGGGGGGAGAGGCTGCGGTAGGGGAGGAGGGAGGCTGATGTGGGGGAGGACGTTGAGGGGAATTGAATAGAAGTGTGTGGGGGGGTGAGAGGTGAGGTAGGGGAACAGAGGGAACAGGCAAACACACACACATACCTAAGAAAGCAGGTTAACTATTCTGTGTGTGTGTTTGTTGGTCAACCATGGGACTTTTCTCACCGTTTCCCCTTCGTAACGTGCACCTTCTCACTCCTGTAGTTTACCATTATTTCAAGACCATGTGATACGCTCCCCCTAGCCTACTGTGGACACCGGTTCCCCCTATCAAACACGGACCTCTAGGGGCTGATGCTTTCTATCAGGAATGATTGACGGAATTGTTATGTACTTGGCTGTTCGTCAAACACATATTACCATATCAGTTGCATTTTCACATCTGATCTCAACACAATCTCAGACCCAACCAACCCCCCCCCCCCCCCCCCCCCCCCGCTTCTCACCCCTACCTCTCCTCCTCCCCCTCCTCATCGACCCCTCTCCGTCCCACCTGGAAAAGGGCTTAACTTCTCCCACCTCCCGCTAAACAAAGGAGCAGGGGCCCTTGTGTTTTTGGATGGGAGAGGGGATGCTGGGTGGGTGGGTGGGGGGGTGGGAGGGGTGAGAGGGGAGGTTGGGTGGGGGGGTGGGGGGGTGGGAGGGGTGAGAGTTGGGTGGGTGGGTGTGATGAGGGATTTGGGGGGTTGATGGTCTAAATAATTTGCCGGTAACATCATCCATAACATCATCCATAATGATGCCTGTTCAGCCTGTTCTCTGGTGCTGCCTGTTCTCTGGTGCTGCCTGTTCTCTGGTGCTGCCTGTTCTCTGGTGCTGCTTGTTCTCTGGTGCAGCCTGTTCTCTGGTGCTGCCTGTTCTCTGGTGCAGCTTGTTCTCTGGTGCAGCCTGTTCTCTGGTGCAGCCTGTTCTCTGGTGCTGCCTGTTCTCTGGTGCAGCCTGTTCTCTGGTGCAGCCTGTTCTCTGGTGCAGCCTGTTCTCTGGTGCAGCCTGTTCTCTGGTGCTGCCTGTTCTCTGGTGCTGCCTGTTCTCTGGTGCAGCCGGGGCCCCCGCTAGACGCTACGGAGAAAGAGCTGGAAACAAACACTAAAGCCAGGAGATTAGAAGGGATCTGATTAATATCATCCCACAGTCGAGGGGAGTGTGTGTGTGTGTGTGTGTGTGTGTGTGTGTGTGTGTGTGTGTGTGTGTGTGTGTGTGTGTGTGTGTGTGTGTGTGTGTGTGTGTGTGTGTGTGTGTGTGTGTGTGTGTGTGTGTAATCTGCTCCATCTAAAGAGCCTATTAATAGGGAGATAATGAAATGAGGCATGAAACTACTCCCATGTCGTTCTGTGTGAATACAGAAAGCAAAATGAGGTGAAACACACTTTAATGTCAGCAATAGCACTGATACATGCTTCCTGATACATGCTACCTGATACATGCTACCTGATACATGCTTCCTGATACATGTTTCCTGATACATGCTACCTGATACATGCTTCCTGATACATTCTACATGATACATGCTACCTGATACATGCTACCTGATACATGTTACCTGATACATGTTACCTAATACATGCTACCTGATACATGTTACCTGATACATGTTACCTGATACATGCTTCCTATTACATTCTAATTGAAGCATGCTTCCTGATACAGTGCCTTGCGAAAGTATTCGGCCCCCTTGAACTTTGCAACCTTTTGCCACATTTCAGGCTTCAAACATAAAGATATAAAACTGTATTTTTTTGTGAAGAATCAACAACAAGTGGGACACAATCATGAAGTGGAACGACATTTATTGGATATTTCAAACTTTTTTAACAAATCAAAAACTGAAAAATAGGGCGTGCAAAATTATTCAGCCCCTTTACTTTCAGTGCAGCAAACTCTCTCCAGAAGTTCAGTGAGGATCTCTGAATGATCCAATGTTGACCTAAATGACTAATGATGATAAATACAATCCACCTGTGTGTAATCAAGTCTCCGTATAAATGCACCTGCACTGTGATAGTCTCAGAGGTCCGTTAAAAGCGCAGAGAGCATCATGAAGAACAAGGAACACACCAGGCAGGTCCGAGATACTGTTGTGAAGAAGTTTAAAGCCGGATTTGGATACAAAAATATTTCCCAAGCTTTAAACATCCCAAGGAGCACTGTGCAAGCGATAATATTGAAATGGAAGGAGTATCAGACCACTGCAAATCTACCAAGACCTGGCCGTCCCTCTAAACTTTCAGCTCATACAAGGAGAAGACTGATCAGAGATGCAGCCAAGAGGCCCATGATCACTCTGGATGAACTGCAGAGATCTACAGCTGAGGTGGGAGACTCTGTCCATAGGACAACAATCAGTCGTATATTGCACAAATCTGGCCTTTATGGAAAAGTGGCAAGAAGAAAGCCATTTCTTAAAGATATCCATAAAAAGTGTCGTTTAAAGTTTGCCACAAGCCACCTGGGAGACACACCAAACATGTGGAAGAAGGTGCTCTGGTCAGATGAAACCAAAATTGAACTTTTTTGCAACAATGCAAAACGTTATGTTTGGCGTAAAAGCAACACAGCTGAACACACCATCCCCACTGTCAAACATGGTGGTGGCAGCATCATAGTTTGGGCCTGCTTTTCTTCAGCAGGGACAGGGAAGATGGTTAAGATGGATGGAGCCAAATACAGGACCATTCTGGAAGAAAACCTGATGGAGTCTGCAAAAGACCTGAGACTGGGACTGAGATTTGTCTTCCAACAAGACAATGATCCAAAAAATAAAGCAAAATCTACAATGGAATGGTTCAAAAATAAACATATCCAGGTGTTAGAATGGCCAAGTCAAAGTCCAGACCTGAATCCAATCGAGAATCTGTGGAAAGAACTGAAAACTGCTGTTCACAAATGTTCTCCATCCAACCTCACTGAGCTCGAGCTGTTTTGCAAGGAGGAATGGGAAAAAATGTCAGTCTCTCGATGTGCAAAACTGATAGAGACATACCCCAAGCGACTTACAGCTGTAATCGCAGCAAAAGGTGGCGCTACAAAGTATTAACTTAAGGGGGCTGAATAATTTTGCACGCCCAATTTTTCAGTTTTTGATTTGTTAAAAAAGTTTGAAATATCCAATAAATGTTGTTCCACTTCATGATTGTGTCCCACTTGTTGTTGATTCTTCACAAAAAAAATACAGTTTTATATCTTTATGTTTGAAGCCTGAAATGTGGCAAAAGGTCGCAAAGTTCAAGGGGGCCGAATACTTTCGCAAGGCACTGTATAGAGCATCTTGAATCAGATTGACTGGCATTTGGATGTATAGACATTCCTTTAAAGCCTTTTGGTCGAGAGTTGCTTGGTAGAATTCTGATCACCTGAAGGTAGAGATGTGAAATAAAGGAGCCAGTCAGTCCAAGGCCACACACACACACACGCACGCACGCACGCACACACACACACACACACACACACACACACACACACACACACACACACACACACACACACACACACACACACAGCTCTTCCAATTCCAGCTTGCCACACAAGGTCAAATCCAGACCAGATGAACACACACACACACACACACACACACACACAGCTCTTTCAACTCCAGTTTGCCACACAAGGTCAAATCCAGATCAGATGAACACACACACGCACACACACACACACACGCACACACACCAATCCTGGACAGGCCTCTTCTCTTATATATGTAGCCCATCACATTTAAGCTCAAAGCCTTTTAAAGGAAATCAAAGGTTCATCTCCCCTGACCTGACATTAGTCTGCCCCACAGCGCTAACCCTGGCGTTCTCAATCAGCGCGCCAACACTAGTGCGATCAGTCAGTGTCGCTAACTGCTTGGCTCTTTGTAAAGCTGCCCGTCAATAAAGAAAAGGATAGATTGCTTTGGACCTGCAGCGTGTGTGGTGTGGTGTTAAATAAGAGAGAGAGATGGGGAGAGAGAGAGAAAGAGAGAGAGTGGGGGAAAGAGAGAGAGGGGGAAAGAGCAAGAAAGAGAGAGAAAGAGAGGGAGATCCATGAAGAATTCGAAAACAAATCCAATTTTGATCAACTCCCATATCTACTGGGTGAAATTCCACAGTGTGCCATCACAGCAGCAAGATTTGGGCAACCAGTGAAGAACAAACACCATTGTAAATACAACCCATATTTATGCTTATTTATTTTATCTTGTGTCCTTTATCCATTTGTACATTGTTAAAACACTGTCTATATACAATGTGACATTTGTAATGTCTTTATTGTTTTGAAACTCCTGTATGTGTAATGTTTACTGTTAATTTTTATTGTTTATTTCACTTTTGCATATTATCTACCTCACTTGCTTTGGCAATGTTAACACATGTTTCCCATGCCAATAAAGACCCTTGATTAGGGAGTGAGTGAGAGAGAGAAAGAGATAGGGAGGGAGAGAGAGGGGGGAAAGAGCAAGAAAGAGAGAGATGGAAAGAGAGGGTGTGTGTTCTCTCTCCTCTTTTCTTCTGCTACTTGGCCCCCGATCCCTCTCACAGTTACACTTTTATTTTTTATTTCTTTCCAATGTCTCTCTTTTTCGCCATTTGTCCATTCCTCTACGTCCCTCTCTCTCTCTCCATTTCTCCTGTCAGTCTGAAGAGAGAAGTGTGTGTGTGTGTGTGTGTGTGTGTGTGTGTGTAGATATCGGCATAAGTGGGCAGTTAGGGGAGCTTGGAGTGACCCCAGATCTCGAGGTCAGCCTCTGTCATGTGTAATTGTGTGACCAGTCAGAAACCAGGGAACGCCAGGAAAAGCCAAGGAACACCAGGAAATGACAGGGAATGCCAGGGAACACCAGGGAATGTCAGGGTCCTCCGGGAACACCAGGAAAAGCCAGGGAATGACAGGGAATGACAGGGAATGCCAGGGAACACCAGGGAATATCAGGGACCTCCAGGGAACACCAGGGAATGTCAGGGAATGACAGAGAATGCAAGGAAACACCAGGGAATGTCAGGGATCTCCAGGGAACACCAGGGAATGTCAGGGAATGACAGAGAATGCAAGGAAACACCAGGGAATGTCAGGGAACTCCAGGGAACACCAGGGAATGTCAGGGAATTCCAGAGAATGCAAGGAAACACCAGGGAATGTCAGGGAACTCCAGGGAACACCAGGGAATGTCAGGGAATGCCAGGGAATGCCATGGAACACCAGGAAAAGTCAGGTAATACCGGGGAATGTCAGGGAATGCCAGGGAATGACAGAGAACACAAGGAAACACCAGGGAATGTCAGGGGACGCCAGAGAACACCAGGAAAAGCCAGGGAATGCCAGGGAACGCCAGGGAATTTCGGGGAACGCCGTGAAAAGGCAGGAACGCTGTGCTTTGCTGGTACGTGCTCCACACAGGGGACAGAGCACTAATTAACATTCCTAGAAACTGGCCCTTTCATATTTTCTCAAAGAGACAGAACAAGTAACGATCACTCACAGGTACTCAGATGACTGCCTGTGTTCCATTCCAGTCTTAGGAGTAGTGTTTTCCCTGCTAGTACGTAGGTTCCTTCCCACCTAGCTAGCCTCCTTTGCACCCTTTGCTAAAACAGCTGGAGTCCAATTGTTCTCATTGAATTGCATTTTTGGGGGATGTTGGCAGCATTTGCTGTTGATTTAGAGATCATTACATCTCACCTAAAAAGAAAACCAAGGGGAATACACTGAATCATTTTCAATGAGACTTTAATAAAAAAATTCAGTTTCCTTCTCTCTGTAGTCCCTCTTCAGACGTTTTAATTGGTCTGATCTGGTATAAGTTCTGGAATCAGCTGTGTTAGAGCCGTACAGTGAGGAGGGTGTTAGGACTGGACAGTGAGGAGGGTGTTAGGACTGGACAGTGAGGAGGATGTTAGAGCCGTACAGTGAGGAGGGTGTTAGGACTGAGAGTGAGGAGGGTGTTAGGACTGGACAGTGAGGAGGGTGTTAGGACTGGACAGCGAGGAGGGTGTTAGGACTGGACAGTGAGGAGGGTGTTAGGACTGAGAGTGAGAAGGGTGTTAGGACTGGACAGTGAGGAGGGTGTTAGGACTGGACAGTGAGGAGGGTGTTAGGACTGGACAGTGAGGAGGGTGTTAGGACTGAGAGTGAGGAGGATGTTAGGACTGGACAGTGAGGAGGGTTTTAGGACTGGACAGTGAGGAGGGTGTTAGGACTGAGAGTGAGGAGGGTGTTAGGACTGGACAGTGAGGAGGGTGTTAGGACTGGACAGTGAGGAGGGTGTTAGGACTGGACAGTGAGGAGGGTGTTAGGACTGAGAGTGAGGAGGATGTTAGGACTGGACAGTGAGGAGGGTTTTAGGACTGGACAGTGAGGAGGGTGTTAGGACTGAGAGTGAGGAGGCTGTTAGTACTGGACAGTGAGGAGGGTTTTAGGACTGACAGTGAGGAGGGTTTTAGGACTGGACAGTGAGGTGGGTTTTAGGACTGACAGTGAGGAGGGTGTTAGATCCGTACAGTGAGGTGGGTGTTAGAGCCGTACAGTGAGGTGGGTGTTAGGACTGGACAGTGAGGTGGGTGTTAGGACTGGACAGTGAGGTGGGTGTTAGGACTGGACAGTGAGGTGGGTGTTAGGACTGGACAGTGAGGTGGGTGTTAGAGCCGTACAGTGAGGTGGGTGTTAGGACTGGACAGTGAGGTGGGTGTTAGGGCCGTACAGTGAGGAGGGTGTTAGGACTGGACAGTGAGGAGGGTGTTAGAGCCGTACAGTGAGGAGGGTGTTAGGACTGGTCAGTGAGGAGAGTGTTAGGACTGGACAGCGAGGTTGGTGTTAGGACTGGATAGTGAGGTGAGTGTTAGGACTGGAAAGTGAGGTGGGTGTTAGGACTGGACAGTGAGGAGGGTGTTAGGACTGGACAGTGAGGAGAGTGTTAGGACTGGACAGTGAGGTGGGTGTTAGGACTGGACAGTGAGGATGACAGATGTGATGTCAATTAGTTGGGCACTGAAGTGTCAAGTGGCATCCTCCTCTCAACCCCTCCACCCCTCCAACCTCCCTAACCCCACCCTCTCCTCCTCTCAACCCCTCCACCCCTTCCAACCTCCCTAAACCCCACCCTCTCCTCCTCTCAACCCCTCTACCCCTTCCAACCTCCCTAACCCCCATCCTCTCCTCCTCTCAACCCCTCCTCCCCTTCCAACCTCCCTAACCCCCACCCTCTCCTCCTCTCAACCCCTCCACCCCTCCAACCTCCCTAACCCCCATCCTCTCCTCCTCTCAACCCCTCCACCCCTTCCAACCTCCCTAACCCCCATCCTCTCCTCCTCTAAACCCCTCCACCCCTTCCAACCTCACTAACCCCATCCTCTCCTCCTCTCAACCCCTCCACCCCTTCCAACCTCCCTAACCCCCATCCTCTCCTCCTCTCAACCCCTCCTCCCCTTCCAACCTCCCTAACCCCCATCCTCTCCTCCTCTCAAGCCCTCCACCCCTTCCAACCTCCCTAACCCCCATCCTCTCCTTCTCTCAACCCCTCCTCCCCTTCCAACCTCCCTAACCCCCATCTGACCTCCCTGTTTTCCACCCCTCCTTTCCTTCTCTCAACCCCTCCACCCATCCCAACTCCTTTCCACCCTTTAGCCCCCTCCCCTGCGCTAGCTAGCATCTCTCATTAATATATGTCTTTCACTCTGGGTGCCACAAGGTCAGACACCAATCTGCTGAAACAACACAAACACACAAACCTGTTGAAAATAAAAAATTAGAGGACACACACACACACACACACACACAACGCCCTGCAAGACAAAAAGAAAACACATAATACCCAGACAAGTATTTCCTAATTAAGCACTACCAGCCCGGCTCCGCTGTTTCCCCAATCAATGCTCTGATCCCGGCCAATGAGCTGGGGAGTTCACTAATGCATGCGCAGCCCAGGCTCCCATAATGCCCTGCAAATATGCATTTCATGAAACAAACTTAATCATTTGGAATTCGGTGGGCATTGATTTAACATTCAGAGGCGGTGACGGTTACGTCCTGCGAGAACCGGGCGGGGGGCCCAATAATTCAGCATAAAACCTCTGCCATGTCTTCATCCGATCTTCTAATGTAAGATAATAGAGCTAGGGGTTTTCCAGTGAGCCCAGCAGTTTGGCCATAAGTGTAGTGGAAGTGTAGCGTTGATTTGCTCAATACACATATAAAACATGATGATGGTGTGTGTGTGTGTGTGTGTGAGTGTGTGAGTGTGTGTGTGTGTGTGTGTGTGTGTGTGTGTGTGTGTGTGCGTGCGTGCGTGCGTGCGTGCGTGCGTGCGTATGTGTGTAGTATGTGTGTGTGTGTGTGTGTGTGTGCGCGTGTGCGTGTCTGTGTGTGTCTGTGTGTGCGTGCGTGTCTGTGTGTGTGTGTGTGTGTCTGTGTGTGTCTGTGTGTGTGTGTGTGTGTGTGTCTGTGTGTGCGTGCGTGTGTGTGTAGTATGTGTGTGTTTGTATGTATTTTCAATCAGCAAAGTATGAAGTCTTCTAGAATGAATGGTTTGTCCAATGAACACAATAATAGGATTCATAAAAAAGGTGACTGCAGGACTGAGTGCCTGAAAAGCCAGAAGTATAAAACATGTATGTATACAATACATGAAGTGCCGTTTCCCACAGGAAATACATCTAGTACTTCTGGTTTCAGTAAAGTGCTTACAAAATATGACTTGATGAAAAACCACTGGACTCATCTAGGTCGACATCTCTCTTGAACTTAGTCAGTGCAAAAGCCTGAAATGACTTCATTTTTGAGTGTACTGGCAGTTTCCCTTCTTATCAAGAGTAGCAGCAACCCCTAAGCAATGAATCTAATATTTTTTGATTTTCTTCCCTCTATCTATGGAAAAGGTTCATCTGCGGACGTTTGTTGTCAGCCCCCCCCACCCCCACCCCACCCCCTAGCTTTGAAAAGCAAGCTCTGTAAATGAGAGCTTCTAAAAGGCTTTCAGACTTTATCAAGCTTTAAAAGCACCAGACCTTCCCATGTTGCCGTTATTACTGCCCATTACAGCAGGCTGTTGTTGATTAAAGACGAGTTTGGGGGCAAAATTGTATCTCTACACCCTTGACCTCTCTCCTTTTTGCCTTACATTCAGAATGTTCTGGAAATTCCACACCTGATTCCTCCCCGACACTCCGACCCTATCTACCCATGTGTAACTCTTTTCTATAACCTAACAAACTAACCATAACATGAATATAATAACTACAATAACATTTCTATATTGCACAACCCTTTTTTCCTTCCTTTTTATTCTGATCTTCTTATCAGTTTACCACACTGTTTTTATGATTATGTTAACACGTTGTTTATTTATTTATCAGTCATCAAACAAGTGGGATTATCAGAAAGTGGACCAGAAGAATTAGAGTTTGTTAAACGACGGGATTTGGAAGTTGCTGGATGACTTACTACTGATAGAGTTGTGACGAGCGAGAAGAAAAAAACAAACTTCATAATTCTGCTTCAAGGTTAATTGTGCTTCCTGATGGAAAGGATAGAGCCTAGTTCAGTGTGTTAGTAGAAATTATACCTATGAAATATACATAAAATTACCATGTCTACTACGTTAGTAAGTTCAGATAACTTGTTTTGCCTTTAAAATAATTTAAGAGACTCATCTGAGATTTTTTCTGTGAGTTTTCTTCATGGAGATTATGCAAATGTATGGAGATATTTTAGACATTCCTTTCCATTAAATGAAGGGAAGATACTGTATATGTTAACATGTTCCATCAAATACCTAACAATTTCAGGAACTCTCCTTCAGTGTGTAGACCGGACTACAGTCCGATCCACTACCAACCTGAGGAGAAATAGAAGCCTGTACTGTACAGTAACCGTAATAAAAGGTGTCTGGCAGCCTAGCACCTGGGTATTAATAATGAACATGTTTGAAATAGGACCCATCATATTATAATTATTATCATTATATTATTTGATTATTATTATTATGTCTGTTTGGATGCAGTAGAATTTGACGCAGACTCTTAACTCTCCCTCCAGACGACAGGTAGAGAAGTACGACAGCGAATGTGTCCTGTAATCTTTGTCCGCTTTGTCCTTGTCAACATACTGCCCAGCTTTAGTGGGCCACACTGAGTAGACAAATGTCCTGTAAAGTTCTCTGTAAAATAAATATTTTCCCTATCTCCCCTCTTCCTCCTCTCTCCTTCCTCTCCTCCTCTTCATCAGCTCTCCTTCCTCTCCTCCTCCACCCGCCAGGTATGATTTAGGGGTCAGTGAGCTATAGATGTTGATGAAGGGAGAAAGTGTTCCTGTAATCTTTGTTCACTTTCATCAACATACTGCCCAGCTTTAGTGGGCCACACTGAGTAGACCGATGCCCTGTAAAAGTTCTTATAAAAATACATATTTTCTCTCTCTCCTTCCTTTCCTCCTCTTCTTCCTCATCTCTCCTTCCTCTCTCTCTCCCCTCTTCCATCTCTCCTTCCTCTCCTCCTCTTCTACCCGCTAGGTTTGATTTAGGAACGAGTGAGCTATAGATGTTGGTGCAGGGAGGAACTGTTCCTCTCCCTCTCTCTCCTAGACCTTATTACAAGCCTGTCAGTTTATTATAAAACAGGAAAACAGAGGGACACTTGCAGTTACTGTCTTATCGATCGGTGAGATAGATTCTGTGATTTAGAGGCAGGCACCTCCGTATCTCTAACATTCTCGGCCCTCCCATTAAGCTCCTCTGCTTTCCTACCGCGGCTATTGATGTATCAACATTAACAGTTACAAGCAGCTACAGAAAATCAATGCTCAACTTTCTTTTTATTTTTTTACCGAGGCTACATAAGTCTGTGTTGGTCTTCCGGGTTGTCCCCCGCGTCCAGATACTTAGCAGTCGACGGGAGCCCCTAAAACATGCTCCCGACATGTCAGGTGCTTCCCAAGTGATATCTGCACTGGAAATACCAATCATAAGTTTCTTCGGCCCGGGGTAGTTTGGGCCTTCTGGGCCCCCCCATCCTCTATCTGTATGAGAACATGAGAGAACAACACTACGGAACATATTTGGCAGGATTTTTTTTCAGCCCCACCTTATTTTCACTCCCAGGCGCCGTTCGCTCAGCATTCTGACATCTTTAAAAAATATATATATATATAACTTTTCCTTGTTCAACACCAAAGTCTCCTCAAAGTGATTCTCTAAGAATTACGGAGAAATAATTAAATAAATCACTCCTCCAACCTCCGAGCTGTCCATCGCCCCATTTGAAGCGGAATCCTAAACAGAATCAGTAGGGTAGGAGTGGAGCTGCTCAGACATTTATGAGAGCTGTGCAGGTCCTGCTGGGACAAACAGGCCGCTCGCAACGCCTCTCATTCTCCATCAATGGACACAAGTTCATTACACACACTTTCAGCTGCACGGCCGCCGGACGCTTTTCACGGGTAGTGAAGTGTGTGTGTGTGTGTGTGTGTGTGTGTGTGTGTGTGTGTGTGTGTGTGTGTGTGTGTGTGTGGGGAGGAGGGGGGGCCCTGTAGTGAGCCCATACGGCAGCATCAGAATTCTTGTTTACATGACTGGTGGTCCCCGTAGTCACAGATTGAGGTTATTATCATGTACATGGTATCCGTTACGATGCTAATGTTTCACCACGGGTGCAGCAGCGCTACTATAGCCCAGGCGCTAGCTGCTGCTCTCCGCCAATTAGAGTCTGAGCCCTGCCAGGGCGTGGAGGAGAGCCGGGGGTGTTAGAATACAAGAAAGGTAAAAAATAAATAAAGGAAGCCTACATTGTAAAACGCTAGTTCTTTTGGAACAAAGATTTTTGTTTTCAAATTCAATTTGATTGTTTTAACGTTTTCTCATGTCATCTAGTCATAATTTATTACCCCAATGGAAGTGCATTACTTCTAGCTAATTTATTTTAAACTAAATGGAAGTGCATTAGTTCTAGCTAATTTATTTTAAACTAAATGGAAGTGCATACTTCTAGCTAATTCATTTTAAACTAAATGGAAGTGCATTAGTTCTAGCTAATTCATTTTAAACTAAATGGAAGTGCATTAGTTCTAGCTAATTTATTTTAAACTAAATGGAAGTGCATTAGTTCTAGCTAATTCATTTTAAACTAAATGGAAGTGCATTAGTTCTAGCTAATTCATTTTAAACTAAATGGAAGTGCATTAGTTCTAGCTAATTCATTTTAAACTAAATGGAAGTGCATTAGTTCTATCTAATTAATTTTAAACTAAATGGAAGTGCATTAGTTCTAGCTAATTCATTTTAAACTAAATGGAAGTGCATTAGTTCTAGCTAATTCATTTTAAACTAAATGGAAGTGCATTAGTTCTAGCTAATTCATTTGAAACTAAATGGAAGTGCATTAGTTCTAGCTAATTCATTTTAAACTAAATGGAAGTGCATTAGTTCTAGCTAATTTATTTTAAACTAAATGGAAGTGCATTAGTTCTAGCTAATTTATTTTAAACTAAATGGAAGTGCATTACTTCTAGCTAATTAATTTTAAACTAAATGGAAGTGCATTAGTTCTATCTAATTTATTTTAAACTAAATGGAAGTGCATTAGTTCTAGCTAATTAATTTGAAACTAAATGGAAGTGCATTAGTTCTAGCTAATTAATTTTAAACTAAATGGAAGTGCATTAGTTCTATCTAATTTATTTTAAACTAAATGGAAGTGCATTACTTCTAGCTAATTCATTTTAAACTAAATGGAAGTGCATTAGTTCTAGCTAATTAATTTTAAACTAAATGGAAGTGCATACTTCTAGCTAATTCATTTTAAACTAAATGGAAGTGCATTAGTTCTAGCTAATTAATTTTAAACTAAATGGAAGTGCATACTTCTAGCTAATTTATTTTAAACTAAATGGAAGTGCATTAGTTCTAGCTAATTCATTTTAAACTAAATGGAAGTGCATACTTCTAGCTAATTAATTTTAAACTAAATGGAAGTGCATTACTTCTAGCTAATTCATTTTAAACTAAATGGAAGTGCATTAGTTCTAGCTAATTCATTTTAAACTAAATGGAAGTGCATTAGTTCTAGCTAATTAATTTTAAACTAAATGGAAGTGCATTAGTTCTAGCTAATTCATTTTAAACTAAATGGAAGTGCATTAGTTCTATCTAATTAATTTTAAACTAAATGGAAGTGCATTAGTTCTAGCTAATTCATTTTAAACTAAATGGAAGTGCATTAGTTCTAGCTAATTCATTTTAAACTAAATGGAAGTGCATTAGTTCTAGCTAATTCATTTGAAACTAAATGGAAGTGCATTAGTTCTAGCTAATTCATTTTAAACTAAATGGAAGTGCATTAGTTCTAGCTAATTTATTTTAAACTAAATGGAAGTGCATTAGTTCTAGCTAATTTATTTTAAACTAAATGGAAGTGCATTACTTCTAGCTAATTCATTTTAAACTAAATGGAAGTGCATTAGTTCTATCTAATTTATTTTAAACTAAATGGAAGTGCATTAGTTCTAGCTAATTAATTTGAAACTAAATGGAAGTGCATTAGTTCTAGCTAATTAATTTTAAACTAAATGGAAGTGCATTAGTTCTATCTAATTTATTTTAAACTAAATGGAAGTGCATTACTTCTAGCTAATTCATTTTAAACTAAATGGAAGTGCATTAGTTCTAGCTAATTAATTTTAAACTAAATGGAAGTGCATACTTCTAGCTAATTCATTTTAAACTAAATGAAAGTGCATTAGTTCTAGCTAATTAATTTTAAACTAAATGGAAGTGCATACTTCTAGCTAATTTATTTTAAACTAAATGGAAGTGCATTAGTTCTAGCTAATTCATTTTAAACTAAATGGAAGTGCATACTTCTAGCTAATTAATTTTAAACTAAATGGAAGTGCATTACTTCTAGCTAATTCATTTTAAACTAAATGGAAGTGCATTAGTTCTAGCTAATTAATTTTAAACTAAATGGAAGTGCATTAGTTCTAGCTAATTAATTTTAAACTAAATGGAAGTGCATTAGTTCTAGCTAATTCATTTTAAACTAAATGGAAGTGCATTAGTTCTAGCTAATTCATTTTAAACTAAATGGAAGTGCATTAGTTCTAGCTAATTTATTTTAAACTAAATGGAAGTGCATTAGTTCTATCTAATTTATTTTAAACTAAATGGAAGTGCATTAGTTCTAGCTAATTCATTTTAAACTAAATGGAAGTGCATTAGTTCTAGCTAATTCATTTTAAACTAAGTGGAAGTGCATTAGTTCTAGCTAATTTATTTTAAACTAAATGGAAGTGCATTAGTTCTAGCTAATTAATTTTAAACTAAATGGAAGTGCATTAGTTCTAGCTAATTTATTTTAAACTAAATGGAAGTGCATTAGTTCTAGCTAATTCATTTTAAACTAAATGGAAGTGCATTAGTTCTAGCTAATTCATTTTAAACTAAATGGAAGTGCATTAGTTCTAGCTAATTCATTTTAAACTAAATGGAAGTGCATTAGTTCTAGCTAATTTATTTTAAACTAAATGGAAGTGCATTAGTTCTAGCTAATTCATTTGAAACTAAATGGAAGTGCATTAGTTCTAGCTAATTCATTTTAAACTAAATGGAAGTGCATTAGTTCTAGCTAATTAATTTTAAACTAAATGGAAGTGCATTAGTTCTAGCTAATTCATTTTAAACTAAATGGAAGTGCATTAGTTCTAGCTAATTTATTTTAAACTAAATGGAAGTGCATTAGTTCTAGCTAATTCATTTGAAACTAAATGGAAGTGCATTAGTTCTAGCTAATTCATTTTAAACTAAATGGAAGTGCATTAGTTCTATCTAATTTATTTTAAACTAAATGGAAGTGCATTAGTTCTAGCTAATTAATTTTAAACTAAATGGAAGTGCATTAGTTCTAGCTAATTCATTTGAAACTAAATGGAAGTGCATTAGTTCTAGCTAATTTATTTTAAACTAAATGGAAGTGCATTAGTTCTATCTAATTTATTTTAAACTAAATGGAAGTGCATTAGTTCTAGCTAATTCATTTTAAACTAAATGGAAGTGCATTAGTTCTAGCTAATTCATTTTAAACTAAATGGAAGTGCATTAGTTCTAGCTAATTAATTTTAAACTAAATGGAAGTGCATTAGTTCTAGCTAATTTATTTTAAACTAAATGGAAGTGCATTAGTTCTAGGTAATTTATTTTAAACTAAATGGAAGTGCATTAGTTCTAGCTAATTCATTTTAAACTAAATGGAAGTGCATTAGTTCTAGCTAATTTATCTTAAACTAAATGGAAGTGCATTAGTTCTAGCTAATTCATTTTAAACTAAATGGAAGTGCATTAGTTCTAGCTAATTTATTTTAAACTAAATGGAAGTGCATTAGTTCTAGCTAATTCATTTGAAACTAAATGGAATTGCATTAGTTCTAGCTAATTCATTTTAAACTAAATGGAAGTGCATTAGTTCTAGCTAATTCATTTTAAACTAAATGGAAGTGCATTAGTTCTAGCTAATTTATTTTAAACTAAATGGAAGTGCATTAGTTCTAGCTAATTCATTTGAAACTAAATGGAAGTGCATTAGTTCTAGCTAATTCATTTTAAACTAAATGGAAGTGCATTAGTTCTAGCTAATTCATTTTAAACTAAATGGAAGTGCATTAGTTCTAGCTAATTTATTTTAAACTAAATGGAAGTGCATTAGTTCTAGCTAATTCATTTGAAACTAAATGGAAGTGCATTAGTTCTATCTAATTCATTTGAAACTAAATGGAAGTGCATTAGTTCTAGCTAATTCATTTTAAACTAAATGTTTCAAATAAAAGCCTGGTGATCTTATGAGAGATCAAACATTATCATCAAACCTGCACATTATCTTGAAACTACACTGGTTACCTAACATTATCTAGCATTATGTAACATTACCTAACATGACATAACATGAACTAATGTTAACTAACATGAACTAACATTATCTAACATTATCTAGCATTATGTAACATTACCTAACATGACATAACATTAACTAATGTTAACTAACATGAACTAACATTATCTAACATTATCTAACATTACATAACATTACCTAACATTAACCAACATTAACCAACATTAACCAACATTACCCAACCTTAACCAACCTTAACCAACATTAACCAACATTAACCAACATTAACTAACATTACCTAACATTAACTAACATTAACCAACATTAACTAACATTACCCAGCATTACCCAACATTACCCAACATTAACCAACATTAACCAATGTTACCCAGCATTACTCAACATTACCCAGCATTACCCAACATTGCATAGCATTACCCAACACTACCCAACATTACCTGACATTACCCAACATGACCTAACATTACCTAATATTACCTAGCATTACCTAATATTACCTAACATTACCTAATATTACCTAACATTACCTAACATTACCTAATATTGTCTAACATTAACCAACATTAACCAACATTACCCAGCATTACCTAACCTTACCCAACATTACCTAACATTGCCTAACATTACCTACCATTAACCAACATTCCCCAACATTACCTAACATTACCCAACATTACCCAACATTGCCTAACATTACCTAATATTACCTAACATTACCCAACATTACCTAACATTGCCTAACATTACCTAACATTACCTAACATTACCTAATATTACTTAGTCTGAATGTCTTACGCCATTGGACGCAGATAATGTTAATTAATCGGCTTCCAATGTGGTAAAAAAATGATGAATAGTAATGTTTCATAATGTAAGATACTGTACTGGTTTTAGGATAGTTTTAGATGGATATTCAATCAATCACATGATTGATATTTCTAGTGCAGATATGGCTGAGGAAGAACCTGACTTGTCGGAAGCATGTTTTAGGGGCTAGCGTCGACTGCTAAGTACCTGGACAGTACCTGGGTGATAGCCCAGTTAGAGCGATGGACTAGTAACCGGAAAGTTGCAAGTTCTAAACCCCCGAGCTGACAAGGTACACATCTGTCGTTCTGCCCCTGAACAGGCAAGTCAGTTAAGAGCAAATTCTTATTTTCTGTTCGTAGACCGTCATTGAAAATACGAATTTGTTCTTAACTGACTTGCCTAGTTAAATACATAAATAAATTACACACGCCCTACCAAAAGAACTGTCATTTCTCCATCGATCCCAACCAGGGATTTTTCCTCTGTGGTCCTCTATAAAGCTGTCCCTGTCACACACTGGAGAGTGTGATTAAATGGTTTAAGCACAGATGATCTGGCCGTGTCTCTTTTTTCTCTGGACACACAGGCATCCTCCCCACAAACAGACCCCTCCTCCTGCCCTTCCCCGCTTGTGCTCATGTATCTAAAGTAACAAAGCCGTCTGTGGAGCTCGCTGTTGAGTGTAACGCAAACCTGCAGGCCGGGGCAAGTGTTGTAAACAAGGGCCAAGAGGGGAGAGACACATTTAGACAAAGGAGGTATCAATCAATCAAAGAGCCTAAATGGATGTGAAAAAATATCTGTTGGTAAGGTTAGAGGTCGCAGGGCGGACGTGTCTATCCATGGAATAACTGTACATAACTTTAATGGGGGTGCCAAGTGCCCGACATGAGTCTGGTCTAGTGGTAGAGCTGCCGACTCCAGCTGGCCCACTGCCCCTCTAGACCCGGGAGTTTGAATCCCGGGTCTGTCACCTTCCTTGTTGTATTTCTCTCTCACTTGCCTCTCCCACTTCATTCATATCGGTCTGTCGATGAAATGGATGGAATATGAAAGGAGAGTGGAATTCCATTCTCCTTTAATAGGGGGGTGTATGTCCGTGGCGGTTGGTGCTGTTCATGATTAGGGAGGATGATTATATTTTTGGTGAACATGGCCTTATTTCTATTACAGCATATTGGATGACTGTCGTTCATATTCCATTCACCCAGTTCAATGTAACATCAATAGGTTTAGGCTAATACATTATACTCAAATGTTCCCTCTACCCATCATGGGGTTGCTACAACCTAGCCTATGAATGAAATTTTCCAAGTAGGTGCACACAGGTCGAGATCATTTAGAGTAATCAAGGTGGCAGCCAGTGACACATTCAATACTGCCTTGCACCCTCGTGCCTGCATCTAGCTGATCTAGGGTGTAATCATTATTCCAACAGTTGCAAATTAGATTTTCTATTGGACAAATTCAGGTATGGTTATCCCTGTTTTGTTCCGTTTACTTCCGTTTAAGAAACGTTTTTCAACATAATCGGCAGAGTGAATATACCCCCTGATCACACGCAAACACAGTTCACTTTCATACCAGACACATAAAAACAGCTCGTTGTATATATCATTCCTTCTCACATCTATCTACGTTCTCTCCTTTTCACACCTTTTCCCTTTGTTTGTGGACTTCTTGTGCACAACACATCAGCTGTCTTGTGACCAGGCCCCAAAAAACTTTTCAAGACAAATCTTCATACCATAACTGCTACACACAGCCTACATCATTTGTCAATCATAGTCAACATGGCTACTAGAACTAACGCGTTAGTAAACCCTCTACAATCCTGCAGTACAGTGTATAGTCAGCAAGCGGGCCCCGGTGGCAATACATTAATAAAACCAAAGGTTCACCTTGACTTGGAAGAGTTCCAGTGTTGGATAGCAATAGCCAACTAGCTAACATAGCATCCCTCTCTGTTAGATAGCCGTAGCCAACTAGCTAACATAGCATCCCTCTCTGTTAGATAGCCGTAGCCAACTAGCTAACATAGCATCCCTCTCTGTTAGATAGCCGTAGCCAACTAGCTAACATAGCATCCCTCTCTGTTAGATAGCAATAGCCAACTAGCTAACATAGCATCCCTCTCTGTTAGATAGCCGTAGCCAACTAGCTAACATAGCATCCCTCTCTGTTAGATAGCCGTAGCCAACTAGCTAACATAGCATCCCTCTCTGTTAGATAGCCGTAGCCAACTAGCTAACATAGCATCCCTCTCTGTTAGATAGCCATAGCCAAGTAGCTAACATAGCATCCCTCTCTGTAATCTTTGTCCGCTTTGTCCTTGTCAACATACTGCCCAGCTTTAGTGGGCCACACTGAGTAGACAAATGTCCTGTAAAGTTCTCTGTAAAATAAATATTTTCCCTATCTCCCCTCTTCCTCCTCTCTCCTTCCTCTCCTCCTCTTCCTCAGCTCTCCTTCCTCTCCTCCTCCACCCGCCAGGTATGATTTAGTGGTGAGTGAGCTATAGATGTTGGTGCAGGGAGAAAGTGTTCCTCTCCCTCTCTCTCCTAGACCTTATTACAAGCCTGTCAGTTTTTTATAAAACAGGAAAGCAGAGGGACACTTGCAGTTTCTGTCTTATCGATCGGTGAGATAGATTCTGTGATGAATGAGGGTTCGTGTTGCAATAGCTCTAATAGGTTGGAGGACATCCTCCGGAAGTTATCAGAATTACCGCGTAAGTCTATGGAAGGGGCTGAGAACCATGAGCCTCCTAGGTTTTGTATTGAAGTTAATGTACCCAGGGGAGGTCAGAAGCTAGCCTCCGGCTACACCATGGTGCTACCCTACAGAGTGACCCTGAGGCTACTGTAGTATAGTTTTATCTAAAAAAGGATACCTTTATTTTTTTAAATGAAATTCACTGTGCAGGATGGTCCTCCCCTTCCTCCTCAGAGGAGCCTCCACTGGTGTGTGTTCTAGGACTTAGCTCACAAATGGACGTGATATTATGTCTTGGAGCAGTGGTGGCACCTGCCGTTGGGGGTCGTTGGTGTCCAAAAGGCATTTGTTATTCACGCCATTTTGAAGTGTAGGACTGTTCAGTGTTTTTAAGAGATAGACATGCCAGAGTTTCCTCTGCCAAGTAGTCGGCTCTGTTGTGGTCCTCTCTGATCCCTCCTGATAGCGTCTTTTCATCCCACTGTCTTTGCTATTGTAAATCACCCGAGTCAAAACTGGTGTGATCAGGAAAATGATTTCGGACAGATGTGCAATACTTTTCTCCTTCAGTGCAGCTCCTGACAACCTATCAATAACAAAACAAGAGACCCTGATTGACTGAATATTGTATTTGTTTTTCTCTATACGAGTTGTTTCTTATATTCCCCCTGTAATGCTGTTTTTTTTTATTTATTTGATTATTTACACCCTTCGCTACACGGGAAAGACTCAAAGAACCAATGCTCTTGTAAATCGGCATCGACAGGAAATGACAAAACGTGCCATGTAGCAATACCCCCCGAGGGACAGGAGACCACGGTGACTAATGAAGCCGAATACATAACCCTCCAATTTACACTAAAGTCAACTCCCACGTCACGTGACAAGGGGACTAAAATCACAAACAGAGAGAGAAAGAGAGAGAAAGAGAGAGAAAGAGAGAGACAGACAGAGCGAGACAGAGAGAGAGACAGAGAGAGAGAGACAGAGGCAGACAGAGAGAGACAGAGAGAGACAGAGGCAGAGAGATAAAAGGGGTGATAAAGATACAAATACAACCACTTCCTTCAGTCAGCATTCTCCTCTTTCTGTTCCATCATCAAACAGGAAGAAGAGGGGAAACAGAATGTGTGAAGAGTGAGGGAAAAAAAAGAGAGAGAAAAAATGACACTATGGATTAACTGTCCTTCGAAAAGAAAATATACATCCCCCGGCACTCTTGTTGAATTATTCATTCAAATTTTGTCCGAAAAAGAATGAGAGAAATATATTGATGGGAGCTGGCCATTAATGGTCTCATTAGGTGTCGAAGTTTACACTTGGTAGGGTTTCTGCTGCTCCGGGAGTTTAGGGGGAGAGGGGCATACATGACCCCCCCCCAATGATTTTCTGTCACTTTATCATAAACAAGGAGGTTTTGACGTGCCCCCTCTCTCTCTCTCTCTCTCTCTCTCGCTCTCTCTCTCTCTCTCTCTCTCTCTCTCTCTCTCTCTCGTGCGCATGTAATTAGCCGGGACAGTGGAAGTGCATGCTGAATGCAAACCAGTTACTCCTCTCATCAGCGTCTTCACCAGAACCACCAATACCCATCGGCAAGAGAGGAGGGAAGGGGAGGAGAGAAAATGGGGGGGAGAAATGGGGGGGAGGAGAGAAAATGGGGGGGAGAAATGGGGGGGGGGGGATGGGTGGGGGAGGGGGGGAATGGGGGGGCGAGGGGAGGAGAGAAATGGGGGGGAGAGGAGAGGAGAGAAATGGGGGGGAGAGGAGAGAAATGGGGGTGGGGAGAGGGGAGGAGAGAAAATGGGGGGAAGAGGAGAGGGGAGGAGAGAAAATGCGGGGGGGGGGGGGGGGTTGTTGTTTGTTCTTCATATTAACTCCTTACCAGTCTCCTCCTCCTCAAAGCTTTAAAGACAAAACACAGGTTACATCAGAAAGACAACAAATGGACAACGTTTAGAAAACGTTTTTGACAGCAAGGCACATTTGCATAACAATGACACCTTTACATTTACTTTACCTGCTTTTTATAAAAAACTAAATCTAATTTTGTTTCCTTCTGTCAACACAATTGCTGCCTAGCATGTGATTCTTTTCAAAGTGGCCAATTGATTGGGCTTGCTAGGTTAGCGCTAGCTACATTAACTCTAACCGTGTAGTGCTAGATGTGTTAGAGAAAGCTATATTAACTAATCATGTAGTGCTAGATGTGTTAGCGCTAGCTGTATTAATTCTAACCATGTAGCGCTAGCCGTGTTAGCGCCAGCCGTGTTAGCGCCAGCCGGGTTAGCGCTAGAGGTTAACAGCTCATTGAATTCTGATGGCATTAAAGAGGTGAGAGAGCACAGGCCGAAGAGTGGGACTGTGCCCTAAAAGGTCATCTCATTGAAAGACATTTGGTTCCGCCTGGAAGGGGGATAAAGAAGGGAGGGAAGGGGGGCCAGAATGGGTGAGGAAAGGGGGCCAGAAGGGGTGAGGAAAGGGGGCCAGAAGGGGTGAGGAAAGGGGGCCAGAAGGGGTGAGGAAGGGGGGCCAGAATGGGTGAGGAAAGGGGGCCAGAAGGGGTGAGGAAAGGGGGCCAGAAGGGGTGAGGAAAGGGGGCCAGAAGGGGTGAGGAAGGGGGGCCAGAATGGGTGAGGAAAGGGGGCCAGAATGGGTGAGGAAAGGGGGCCAGAAGGGGTGAGGAAAGGGGGCCAGAAGGGGTGAGGAAAGGGGGCCAGAAGGGGTGAGGAAGGGGGGCCAGAAGGGGTGAGGAAAGGGGGGCAGAAGGGGTGAGGAAAGGGGGCTAGAAGGGGTGAGGAAGGGGGGCCAGAAGGGGTGAGGAAAGGGGGCCAGAAGGGGTGAGGAAAGGGGGCCAGAAGGGGTGAGGAAGGGGGGCCAGAAGGGGTGAGGAAGGGGGGCCAGAAGGGGTGAGGAATGGGGGCCAGAAGGGGTGAGGAAGGGGGGCCAGAAGGGGTGAGGAAAGGGGGCCAGAAGGGGTGAGGAAGGGGGGCCAGAAGGGGTGAGGAAAGGGGGCCAGAAGGGGTGAGGAAAGGGGGCCAGAAGGGGTGAGGACGGGGGCCCATGGCTAATGCAAGTAGTGGAGTTGACTGTGCCCTACCCGGCAAGGGAGGAAGGATGGACAGGAAGGAAAGACAGGGAAGGAAAGACAGGGAGATTAATTAGGATTCCAACGATGCAAAAGTGTGTGTGTGTGTGTGTGTGTGTGTGTGTGTGTGTGTGTGTGTGTGTGTGTGTGTATATGTGTGTATATGTGTGTGTGTGTGTGTGTGTGTGTATCATTGATTACACACTGTCTGGTTGAGTCTGGTTGGAGTAGGTTAGAATTGGGCATTGGTGTCATTTTGAGTAGTGCAGTGTTTTAGATAATGCATTACCAATTCTCTCATTCAAGCCTCTCCTCTCCTCTCCTCTCCTCTCCTCTCCTCTCCTTGCTTCTTTCCTGCCCTTTTAAGGTAAGAAATAAATATTGAAAGTGTTTGAATCCCTAGCCGACTAGGTGAACAATCTGACAATGTGCCCTTGAGCAAGGCACTTAACCCTAATTGTTCCTCAATGTCGCTCTGGATAAGAGTGTTTTCTAAATTACTAAAATGTCAAATCACTGAACTATCCCTTCAAAGCTATCCCTTCATAATCACTGTACGTGTTAATTTAATGAAAATATATTCAAAATATATTTTTCATAATTTATTTCCCAGGGCCTCCTTTGGTCCTTGTCCAGACGGCCATGTGTCTGTTAGCAACCAGCGGTAGAGTAGAGCGTGACAGTGTTGGAAAAGAGTGTGTGTACTGTATATACAACCTTGTATCTTTATGGCAGATCAATGGCGACAGCCCATTGGAGGAAACAAGGAAGTGTAGACCATGTTTGTGTGTGTGTGCGTGTGCGTGCATGCATGCGTTTCAGTGAGTGGGTATGTGTTTCAGTGAGCGGGTATGTGTTTCAGTGAGCGGGTATGTGTTTCAGTGAGCGGGTATGTGTTTCAGTGAGCGGGTATGTGTTTCAGTGAGCGGGTATGTGTTTCAGTGAGCGGGTATGTGTTTCAGTGAGCGGGTTTGGGTTTCAGTGAGCGGGTATGTGTTTCAGGGAGCGGGTTTGGGTTTCAGTGAGCGGGTTTGGGTTTCAGTGAGCGGGTTTGGGTTTCAGTGAGCGGGTATGGGTTTCAGTGAGCGGGTATGGGTTTCAGTGAGCGGGTATGGGTTTCAGTGAGCGGGTATGGGTTTCAGTGAGCGGGTTTGGGTTTCAGTGAGCTGGTATGTGTTTCAGTGAGCGGGTTTGGGTTTCAGTGAGCGGGTTTGGGTTTCAGTGAGCGGGTATGCATTTCAGTGAGCGGGTTTGGGTTTCAGTGAGCGGGTTTGGGTTTCAGTGAGCGGGTATGGGTTTCAGTGAGCGGGTATGGGTTTCAGTGAGCGGGTATGGGTTTCAGTGAGCGGGTATGGGTTTCAGTGAGCGGGTTTGGGTTTCAGTGAGCTGGTATGTGTTTCAGTGAGCGGGTTTGGGTTTCAGTGAGCGGGTTTGGGTTTCAGTGAGCGGGTATGTGTTTCAGTGAGCAGGTATGTGTTTCAGTGAGCGGGTATGTGTTTCAGTGAGCAGGTATGTGTTTCAGTGAGCGGGTATGTGTTTCAGTGAGCGGGTATGTGTTTCAGGGAGCGGGTATGTGTTTCAGTGAGCGGGTATGCATTTCAGTGAGTGTTAACCGGTATTTGTGTGTAGAACATCAACAGTTCCCACTGTTTCATCCACTGACACTCTTCCTGTCAGTGGAAACAACATGCAGTGTGTGTACAGCGCTGCCCTCCCAGTGACTCAGCAATACAAACATCTCAGCAGTAGAAACGTTACCACGCTGGGCCGTGGAGTTGACAGGGCGGACATTGCCCTCCTCTCTCGGCCCTGTTTCCAGCATCAGCTACCCACCCCCCACCCACACACGTCACCGTCCCAGGGTCGCCTCCTTCCCACCTGGGTGCTGGGGGTCAGTGGGTTCCAGGACCGCCCCCCTGCCTGATTGGACCCATCCAGGCCAGCAGGTTAGCAGGTGACTTGTCTAGTTAAATAGAACGTACAAAAAAAGGATGAGTACAGGAATGATTGACAGCAGTGATTTCATAGTCATATAGTGCCACACTGAGTGGACAAAACATTAGGAACACCTGCTCTTTCCATGACATAGACTGACCAGGTGAATCCAGGTGAAATCTTTAATCCCTTATTGATGTCACTAAATTAAATCCACTTCAATCAGTGTAGATGAAGTGGAGTAGACAGGTTAAAGAAGGATTTTTAAACCTTGAGACAGTTGAGACGTGGATTGTGTATGTGTGCCATTCAGAAGGTGAATGGTCAAGACAAAATATTTAAGTGCCTTTGTGGTATGGTAGTAGGTGCCAGGTGCACCGGTTTCAGTGTGTCAAGAAATTAAACCCTGCTGGGTTTTTCACGCTCAACAGTTTCACTTGTGTATCAAGACTGGTCCACCACCCAAAGGACATCAATTGACTGGTCCACCACCCAAAGGACATCAATTGACTGGTCCACCACCCAAAGGACATCAATTGACTGGTCCACCACCCAAAGGACATCAATTGACTGGTCCACCACCCAAAGGACATCAATTGACTGGTCCACCACCCAAAGGACATCCATTGTGGGAAGCAGTGGAGTCGACATGTGCCAGCCACCCTGCGAAACGCTTTTCGACACCTTGTAGAGTCCAAGCCCGGACGAATTCAGGCTGTTATGAGTGGGTCAAAACTCAATATTACGGGGGGGGGGGTCAAACTCAAAAGGGGGTCAAACTCAATATTTACGAAGGTATTCTTAATGTTTGTTATGCTCCGTGTATCTCATCGTTTTAAAGATGCAAAGTTAGCCTAAAAGTAGAATGGAGAGGTCATGTGAATCCTAGCAGGGATTGGTCATTTTATTAACCCTTGCGACCTTTAGTTAACCAAGGAAAAGACCCTTGAGTTTAGAAACCTATTTTTCGAGGTTGTCTTACCCCTTGAACTGCACTAACAGATTGGCTCATTGTTCACTCGCACATTTATTTGCTTGTAGGACACGTGGTAACCTTTATTGACGGTGATTTTTTGTGACAGAAAGATTGGAAGATTTAGGTAGTGAATATCATATTTGTTTGTGATGTATGTGTTAATTGCTATAGCCACAAAACGACCATTTGTAAAAACTGTTTCTCTTGATATGAATCCGTCCTGTTTAAGTAAACAATTCTACAGCAGAAACGGTCAGAGAGAAAAACACTTACCCCCATGGCAGTGTAATTTCTTGGTCAGATGCGTTTCTAACCAGAGCAACCCCCCCCCCCCCCCCCCCTCGCCCCACAGTGTGTGCAACATAGATTGCTTGTCAAATGAACCAGTGTATTCCACAGGACCTCAGGATTTCCATCTGTGCGCTGAGCGGGGTGCTGGAGTATACTGATTGATAATTAGTCCCTTAGTGACTCAATGGAGGGAGAGGAGTAGAGGAGGAGTGGAGGAGTGCTTACCGTGGTACTTAGCTCCAACCTGACTTTGGGCTAGGGGTAATCAGAATGATTCAACAATACAACCTCCCTTCATCGCCATGGCAGCATCAAGCCCTCTTTCTCGCTATTGGTGAATGACGAAATTGGGGATAATTCCTTGCACTGCAAACCTGTGGGTTTGCTTGCAGGAGAAAAAAGATCATCTGTTGTCATCGATCATCATAGTGCTTTGTTGAACCCCTTTCATAATTTTTTTCAAAAGGAGCCTGACAAGAATTAGCAATTAAAATGTGCTTTTTTTTGCAAAACATTTCTCTAATTAGCCTTACAGAGACATTGGGCTGTAAATCTCTGTAGTTTGGGTTGCACACGCACGCACACGCGCACGCACGCACACACACACACGCACACACACACACACACACACACACACACACACACACACACACACACACACACACACACACACACACACACACACACACACACACACACACACACACACACACACACACACACACACACACCTAGAGAAATGTCTTACAATAAAACCATGGTAGCATCTCATGTGTTTGCCAGTGATCCAAGCTAATCCTGTCTTGTCCTCTCTGAATCATCCAGATCACATTCATAACAGACAACGAACGATACAGCGTATTTTCAATATGGTCACCATATTGTCAGTGTCTTCATCGAGGACAGCTGGGTTGTGTTCATTAGGCACCGAATGGAATAAAATGGATTGAAACACCTGGACTTTGTGTTTTGTATCCTAATGCAATGGTTACCAAGTTGTGGGTCGCGGCACGGGGTCCAGGTGGGTTGTGGGATGACATTTTTGTGCATTGCAAAAAAAATCTATTTTTGTTGTTGTTTAAAAAAAGAAGACAATTCAGGATGGAAAAACCTGTTCAGTGTTAGCTTAAATGACTAAAACTAAATAGAAACTATAATGTTTTTAAATTATAGACTATAATCTTTGAGAATTTACAATCGCCAAAATAAAAGCTAGACATTCAGGCCCCCGTTGATGTTGTGATAAAGTTTGGGCATAAGAACACATTTGAGCATATAGAACATTTTTCTTAAAAGTGCAACATTTTCTCTCAGTGTCACACCCTGACCATAGTTTGCTTTGTATGTGTCTATGTTTTGTTTGGTCAGGGTGTGATCTGAGTGGGAATTCTATGTTGTGTGTCTAGTTTGTCTATTTCTATGTTTGGCCTGATATGGTTCTCAATCAGAGGCAGGTGTTTGTCATTGTCTCATATTTAGGTAGCCTGTTTTGTGTTGGGTTTTGGTGGGTGGTTGTTTCCTGTGTTTGTTGCACCAAATAGGGCTGTTTTGGTTTTTCCACATTTATTGTTTTGTATTATGTTCATGTTTAGTTTTCTTATTAAAAAACATGAACTTCAACCAAGTTGCATTTTGGTCCGCCTCTCCTTCCCAGGAAGAATCCTGTTACACTCAGCTCCAAAAATGAGGGCCTAGGTGTTCTTGATCGAGACCCAGAAAGACTTTCAGCCCATTGACACGGCTCTTTTTTGATTCTAAAAAAGACACTGCATTGTTACAAATAATTCCATAATTATACGATAAATGCATTCAAATTGGTCACAAGAGCCCATTCTGAAGTCTACATTCAGTTAAATGTTTTGAAGAAGAGGTTATTCGTCTATTTTTCTTTTTACCACTCGACCCTTATGGTGGGTCGCAACTCAAAAGACACCTCCATTTTTTGGGGGGTCGCAAAGCAAAAAAGTTTGGAAAACCCTGTCATAATGAACTCGACCCTGAAAAAGTGGTCCACGCATCATTTAGTCTCTGTGCTACAGTGACCATATTATGACAGAGTCGTACACCCACTTACGTACTGTATGTCCTAGTATGTACGCTGTACTTCACAGTCCTCTTTTCTGTTGACCGAGTCAATTGGTTTGAGCTCATTTGGGAGCTGTTGATGGGGGTCTGACAGACAGAGCACAGCAGGCAGGAAAAAGCACGTCATGTTTGGAGGGTCTTTTGTCAGTGGCAGATGATTCTATAATTCTATAATGATGATTTTATGATGATTCTATGATGATGATTCTATGATGATGATTCTATGATGATTATATGATGATGATTCTATGATGATTCTATGATGATGATGATTCTATGATGATGATGATTCTATGATGATTCTATGATGATGATTATATGATGATGATGATTCTATGATGATAATTCTATGACGATTCTATGATGATTCTATGATGATTCTATGATGATGATTCTATGATGATTCTATGATGATGATTCTATGATGATTCTATGATGATGATTCTATGATGATGATTATATGATGATGATTCTATGATGATTCCATTATGATGATTCTATGATGATGATTATATGATGATTATATGATGATGATTCTATGATGATTCTATGATGATGATTCTATGATGATGATTATCTGATGATTATATGATGATGATTCTATGATGATTCTATGATGATGATTCTATGATGATGACTATGATGCGCTGCACTGCTCTAGTACAGTGTGTGTGTGTGTGTGTGTGTGTGCATGTGTGTGTGTGGGGGGGGGTCCCTGTGTGTGTGTGTGTGTGTGTGTGTGTGTGCGTGCGTGCATGCGTGCCTATGTGTGTGTGTGTCAGTAGCAAGGAGGCTGATCATTTCAGTAGTGTGTGTGTCAGCTGGTTCAGTAGTGTTGGCTGGGCGGGGTGGGAGGGCTGTTCTTAGTGTGTGTGTCAGCTGGTTCAGTAGTGTTGGCTGGGCGGGGTGGGAGGGCTGTTCTTAGTGTGTGTTTCAGCCCAACATGACAACCCCATCACTTTCTATTAGCACAGAGAGAACAGGGCCTCCCAGAGCTCAACCTGAGTGGGCTCATTAATACGGAGTTGGTCCCCCCCCTTTGCTGCTATAACAGGCTCCACTGTTCTGGTATGGCTTTCCACTAGATGTTGGAACATTACTGTGGGGACTTGCTTCCATTCAGCCACAAGAGCATTAGTGAGGTCGGACACTGATGTTGGGCGATTAGGCCTGGCTCGCAGTCGGTGTTCCAATTCCTCCCAAATGTTTTTGATGGGGTTGAGGTCAGGGCTCTTTGCAGGCCAGTGAAGTTCTTCCACACCGATCTTGTGCACAGGGGCATTGACATGTCCATACAATGCAACTCCATGAGTACAGTTGTCTAGGTGTTTCATTTTAAAATGGGGAAGGATGAGTCTTAAAGAGAAGGTGATTGGCTGTAATGCTGACCTAAATAATTCATATACTCCTGGGTAGAGACTCTCAAAGGAAAAGTTTTTTTTTCTCATTTCATTCTCTTTCCATCTTATTCTCGTGAGGATCCGGAGGGGAAAATATACAGGGGGTGTGAATTTTTAATATATATATTTTTTAAATTCGGTCTTTGATTAAAAATCAGTCTGAGTACCAAGTTGCCCCCTTTGTTTCAGTCTCTTGATCAGAGCATTTACTAAGGATTGAAAATGTCCATCTCATCTACATTTTATGTGAACTAAATGTAAACATAATGTTGTGATGTCGTCCATTTTGTTTTTTTGGCTACTTTCCGTGACTGACATGGTAGCCTCTTCAATACTTTCATTAAGGTGTACGTTTAGGGCACTTTTTTTACGACCTAAACTCAGTCTAAGGGCATCGTGTGATGTCTGCAGGTTTTTCTTTTTTTTATTAAACTGCCGTCTGAGAAATAATTGATCAACGCAAAACCACTCTGCTTTTGTGGATATTGACAATTTCAGTTCCTCAACATGCTAACCACCGTTTCCTATTCTCCAACTCTTCCTCTTTCCAGACGTGAAGAACCTGGAGAACTTCCACCTGGTGGAGAGCGTCCAGGAACAAGTGAACGCGGTGCTGCTGGACTACGTCATGTGCAACTACCCCCAGCAGACAGACAGGTTTGGCCAGCTGCTCCTGCGGCTGCCTGAGATCCGGGCCATCAGCCTCCAGGCCGAGGAGTACCTGTACTACAAGCACCTGAACGGAGACGTGCCCTGCAACAACCTGCTCATCGAGATGCTACACGCCAAGAGAGCCTGATGAGACTTCAGATGGGATCCTGATCATTTGGCTGAAACCGACTCAGAACAGACTCTGTTTTGTTGGTTGAGACCCAAGAAACCGACCCAGAACAGACTCCTCCCATGTTAAAGTTAGACTGAGTGATTCTGGGGCAGGAGGCATCCGTTCTTCTCATTTATCGTAACGATCAACCATCCTGGCACTCACACACAGGCAAAAGAACATGCAGAAATGGACACCCACACTTACACATGCTGTGCACACACATACGCGCGCGCATACACACGAACACACACATAAAAACACATTTAGGCACTCACACGCGCGTACACACACAAATATACACACATTAAGGCACACACTCACACGTTCAAATTCATACAATATGCATATATATTACACACACACACACACAGATGCTTCTGGAGCTCTGGGTAAAGCTTCCAAAGACAGAGAGAAACAGCTGAAATTCTTGAGAACTGTCTATTCGTCTCATGGGACATGGACGATACCTTTTGTCTGCTTTGAATAAAAACACAAACCATCAAGGTGATACAAGGACCAACGGACTGTAACTGAAGGAACAAAACCAATGAGTATTGTAAAAACCTCTCCCACTGTTAACCTCTCTAGGGTATGTGAGACGCTAACGTCCCATCTGGCCAACATCCTGTGAGGTTGCAAAAAACTACAAAACCAACAAAAAAAAAACGACTTCCTGAATGGATTTTTCTCAGGTTTTCGCCTGCTAAATCAGTTCTATTATACTCAGAGAAACTATTTTCACAGTTTTGGAAACTTTAGAGTGTTTTCTATCCAAATCTACCAGTTATATGCAAGTCATATCTTCTGGGCCCGAGTAGCAGGCCGTTTAATTTGGGCATGCTTTTCATCCAAAACTCCAAATGCTGCCTCCTACCCTAGAGGGGTTAAAGGGTTTTGAGCAACGAAGAGAGAAAGAGAGAGATCCAACCACCTTATGATCACGGACCCTATGATGTCTGTGGTGAGGTCTTCAAAGGGGAGCAGGGACTTTGGCTGAAGGAATTTGGAGCACTCTTTTTTTTAGACTGGCCCATGGTTGGCAGGGTTGGTAATGTATTGGGCTGTATTGGGTACTGTATTGGGCAGCCCAGACCAGCCTGTCAGCTGGGCAAGAGTCTCTTTTGTCACCTGTTTCAAAGACACACAGTCTGCAATGCTAATAGGCCAGACAGACAGACAGACAGCAATAGAAAACAGCTGAAAAGGTCAGACCCTGACAGAGACTCATATGACGGTCAGTAAGTCATTTTTGATCCCTCGTACAAAAAAATAAAAAATATATATATAAATATTTTTAAAAAACACAACAAACAAAATGTATGAAAACTTGTCGGAAACAAAAAAAGATACGATTTTAAAAAACAACATTTTAGTAAATGGCAGTTATTTCCTCCTCTTGGTCATTGATGCTCCTCATTGTAACCACCTTGTAATCTCCCCCCAACCTTCCCAAAACGGTTCTTTACATAAGTAAAACACATTTTACACACCATAGATAAGTAATTAGAAAATAATATTATGGTTGTCCCCCCCCCACACCCCCAGGAGGAGAAACTCTGCCTTTAGTCTGAACAGACCAAAGCTTGCTGCAGAACAAAAATGTAACAAAACCTTAACTATCAGTATTATAAATTTGTGATGTCACAGTCATGTGAGTCTTGCCTTATTTCATTACCATGCTAGCTAACCGTGCAGATGTGAATGAAATTATGTACAAATATATATAAAAATATTAATGTTATATACATTTTAAAAAATTCAATAATTCAAGAGGTGTTTACGTTCAAACTGTCCCGTGGAAGAGAACTACGAGGAAGAAAATTGCAAAACAATGATTTACAGAAAAAAACTAAAAACACAAAATAGATTCTGGTTCTGTTTTCTTAGGTGTGTACAGTGTTATACCGTTTTCTTCTTTGTTTCTTTACCCAGTACTTAATTATGTTGTGAGACACAAAAAAAATCAGAAAGGAATCTCACTTAAAATCTCTAATTCTAACTGTTCTTTTCTGTTGGCATTCAAATGTTTTTGCATATTGTGTAAGAGTTTCGGACACTTGTTTTTTGTAGAACTTTTTTAAAATTATTTAAATGTATGTTCTACCTGTATTAAGTCACTGGTTACACTTAAAAATGAAAATAACTTATTGCATCTTGGTTTTGTCCTTTTGTGTGTTATAAGCACAAGGCGACAAATCCAAACATATTTGTTTAGTGTTGCATGTTTTTTTTATTTTTTATTTTTTACTTATTATAGATAAAGTTCAGGAACAAAACCATGATCTTCATAATGATCTCCGTAATTTAGTTTTTATTAATTGTCTATAGGAGTCTGAGCTTTAAATTAGGAAAAAAAAAAATACACTCCTCTCCAAATTTATTTGGACAGTGAAGCGAAAATGTAAAATGTATTTTTACTCCATCCTCCTTTTATACTAAAACAATTGCTCAGAGAAATATATTTTGTCTAACATTTAATAAAACATTCTTTAAACAAAAATAGGGGTCAAAATGATCTTGATCAAAAGATGCCAATAATTATGGACCTGAGTGTATGAAAATACTCTTAAAACAAAAAGCTGACTGTTCTGTCGACCTTACACAAAACATTTTATCTAAAATCTAAAAGGCTGGAGTATTGAGCCAATTTTTTAAAATGTAGCTTCATTGTCTCAATAAATATTTAGGGGAGTGTAATTATTGTATTTAAGTTAATGGGTATGACTGACACTGTACTTGCAACAGTTGTTTCGTGTTGAATTTCAACTAGCTTCACATTTCAGTGCCGTTTGTTCTATACCCAAGGCGGCATTGGTCCCGTGAGCCGTGGTTACCTGTGATGTGTTGTAACTGAACGCAACAAACAGCTTTCCCACCCAGCCGTCCAGAAGTTTGAGCTGTGCTTACCTGTGATGTGTTGTAACTGAACGCAACAAACAGCTTTCCCACCCAGCCGTCCAGAAGTTTGAGCCGTGGTTACCTGTGATGTGTCGTAACTGAACAAACAGTCCCCCCCCCCCCCCCCCAGCCTTCCTGAAGTTTGGCATTTTGTAATGTCAGTTTGTAGAATTATATTGATGTTGTCTTATAAACTTTTACCAAACACTGACTTCACAAGGCCCCCAATTTTAGTGATACACACAAACCTGTCAAGTATATACTGTATATGATCGTCTGCATTTAAGTCATCGATGTCAAAATCTATCAAGTCTTTTTAACGATGCACTATGGTGAAAAACAAAAACACTGATATTGAAAAACAACGCTCAAATATACATTTATGTTTCAATGTTTTTCGTTTTTGTATTTGTTTTGGCATGAAACTGCTTCCATAATTAACTGTGTGTATTGATTGACAATCTCTATCAGTCCCTTCTCATTCTGTGTGTTCTGGTAAAGTTCTGCAGATGGTTTGGATGTCCTCAAACACACGCACCACTCCTGAACGTGATGACCCTCTGCTTGTCTATGACCCCCCACCCCACCCCCCCACCCCCACCCCCCCATCGCTGTCATACTGCCACCCTTCATGTCACTTCCTGGTCTGGGGAGTTCTTTCAAAGCTGATGGACTTTTTCCTCATATTTCAATAAATAATTACATGCCAACAACGCCTTGTTGCCGCTTCCTGTAGGTGACTCTCTCTCTCTCTCATCCATTCATTTGTATTTTTTTACACACAGTAATGTTATTTCAATTAGAATGCACCATGGTTGATTTGCTGGGGAAGGGTTTAGTTGTATTCTCAGTCATTTTAAGGAAACATGCACCGTTGTGTACGATGAAAAACATTTTTTAACAGTGAAGAGTACAGTATGTATATTTTCAAACCAATCATTTGAAATCATAATTTCAACACACTACTTTGGTCAAATAAAATGCAGTCATATTCTTTCGATTTTTGCCTTGAATTCTCTTACCGTTTTGTTACCTAGTTAATTAATAACACGTTTATCATTCAAAAACAAACAAATTATATGATGTACTGTACAGACACAATGTGGAATCAGTTACAGATCAAATGTTTTTTAAGAACACCACCACAAGAGAAAAGCAAACCAATTTTCAGTCTATATACACACTGAGACGGGTCAGTCTACATACACACTGAGACGGGTCAGTCTACATACAAACTGAGACGGGTCAGTCCACAATGAGACGGGTCAGTCTATATACACACTGAGACGGGTCAGTCTATATACACACTGAGACAGGTCAGTCTACATACACACTGAGACGGGTCAGTCTACATACAAACTGAGACGGGTCAGTCCACAATGAGACGGGTCAGTCTATATACACACTGAGACGGGTCAGTCTATATACACACTGAGACAGGTCAGTCTACATACACACTGAGACGGGTCAGTCCACAATGAGACGGGTCAGTCTATATACACACTGAGACGGGTCAGTCTATATACACACTGAGACAGGTCAGTCTACATACACACTGAGACGGGTCAGTCTACATACACACTGAGACGGGTCAGTCTACATACACACTGAGACGGGTCAGTCTACATACACACTGAGACGGGTCAGTCTATATACACACTGAGACGGGTCAGTCTATATACACACTGAGACGGGTCAGTCTATACACACACTGAGACGGGTCAGTCTACATACACACTGAGACGGGTCAGTCTATATACACACTGAGACGGGTCAGTCTATATACACACTGAGACGGGTCAGTCTACATACACACTGAGACGGGTCAGTCTATATACACACTGAAACGGGTCAGTCTACATACACAGTGAGATGGATCAGTCTATATACACACTGAGACGGGTCAGTCTAGATACACAATGAGACGGGTCAGTCTACATACACACTGAGACGGGTCAGTCTACATACACACTGAGACGGGTCAGTCTATATACACACTGAGACGGGTCAGTCTACATACACACTGAGACGGGTCAGTCTACATACACAATGAGACGGGTCAGTCTACATACAAACTGAGACGGGTCAGTCTACATACACACTGAGACGGGTCAGTCTATATACACAATGAGACGGGTCAGTCTACATACACACTGAGACGGGTCAGTCTACATACACACTGAGACGGGTCAGTCTACATACACACTGAGACGGGTCAGTCTATATACACACTGAGACGGGTCAGTCTATATAGACATTGAAATTGGTCGTGTCTATATACACACTGAGATGGATCAGTCTATATACACAATGAGACGGGTCAGTCTACATACACACGGAGACAGATCAACGTATAAAGAAAGAGACGGGTCAGTCTATATAGACACTGAGACAGGTAAGTCTATATACACAATGAGACGGGTCAGTCTAAATACACACTGAGACAGATCAACTTGGGGGAATACCTGTAAAAAAATGTTTTTATCTAGTCCGATAAACACTCCAAACAGCCTACTTGACTGCTCGGAGGTGTCCGCATGGTCCTAAAGCACACCGTTGCCTCGTTTTTTTTTATCACATTCCAATTATTAAAATGGAATTTCAGAATGTGGGGAAACAGTTCCCAGTGAAAGTTGCACCCCTGGTATATTCAATTGAGTGGACATAATTTGGAAAGACACACACTTGTCTAAGGTCCCACAGTTGACAGGGCATGTCAGAGCAAAGACCAAGCCGTGAGGTCGAAGGAATTGTCCGTAGAACTCCGAGACAGGATTATGTTGAGGCACAGATCTGGGGAAGGGTATCAAAAAATGTCTGCAGTATTAAAGGTCCAGAAGAACACAGTGGCTTCCATCATTCTTGAGTGTAGAGGGCAGTATTTTGATGTTCGGATGAAAAACGTACCCAAATGAAACTGCCTATTTTTCAGGCTCAGAATCTAGAATATGCATATAATTGTCAGATTAGGATAGAAAACACTCTAACGTTTCCAAAACGGTCTAAATATTGTCTGGGAGTATAACAGAACTGATATTGCAGGCAAAAACCTGAGGAAAATCCAACCCGGAGGTGTTGTTTTTCCTGAAAGCTCCCTGTTCCATTGACGTAATGTTTTGTCTACTGAGAGAAATGTCCTTACATAAACGCTTAGTTTGCTTTCGCCGAAAAGCTTTTTTGAAATCTGACACGCCAGGTGGATTAACCTGTCTACGATACTGGTTCCCAATTGGGGATCAACCCTCCCACGTTCAGCTGAAACGGTGGCGCATGGAACGCAAAAATATTCTTAAAAATATTTAACCTCCACACATTAACAAGTCCAATAGCTCAAATGAAAGATAAACACCTTGTTCATCTAGCCAGCAAGTCAGATTTCTAAAATGTTTTACGGCGAAAACATAGCACATATATATGTAAAACCACCACCAGACACAGCTCATTTCAATAGCCAAAACATGCAATCAACAAACGCAGGATTAAAAAATAAATCGCTCACTAACCTTTTGAAAATCTTCATCAGATGACAGTAATATGACATATTACACAGTACATATTTTTTTTTCAATAATATGCCATTTATATCCATAAATGTCAATTTACAGTGAGTTCACCTTCAGAAATTACTCAAAAATGCCCGCAGGAAATCTATGTAGCGCGGCAAGATAACGTAAATAGACATCATAAACTTTGACTAAATATACATGTTCTACATATAGTTAGAAAGATACACTGCTTCTTTATGCAACCGCTGTGTTAGATTTATTTTTAACGTTACAGAAATCACACACTATTCCATATGCTGAGACAGCGCTCAGTTCCAAGCTACATTTCCACGTAATGTTGGAGTCAACAGAAACACAGATTTAAGCATAAATATTCCCTTACCTTCGATGGTCTTCGTTCAGAATGTTCTGGAAGGCTTCATACTTACCCAATACATTGTTTGGTTTCAAGTCTTGCGTCTTTGTATAAGCTACTGCTAATAACATCAGCTGAAATGCACCCAAAACGTCCTCTGGTCCGGAAAAGTTGCGCATCAAAACTTCAAAATTACACATTATATGTCGACTAAACAGGTCAAACTAAGTGCAGAAGCAAGCTTTATGATGTTTTAGACACGCAAAACAAACTTCAATTCAATCGGCCATCGTCTGCCCTTCTCTTGAGTGCTGGAACAAAGGAATGGCTGGGACCAATTCGCGCCCATACGCACAGCCTATTCTCTCGTGGCACGCACTAATTTCACTCCCATAGGGTCAATTCTCGCGGGATTTGAACGATTCAAAGCTCTAATGAAAGAGGACATCTAGCGGAAGAGATAGAAAGTGTCCCCAGAATCATAACTGGTTGGGAAGGGTGGGGGCCATGACGTCAAAGTTGCTCCAACTTTCATGGCCACAAAAACTAGTTTGGAAGAATGCCTGCCCTGTGAGTTCTGCTATACTTACAGACATAATTCCAACGGTTTTAGAATCTTTAGAGTGTTTTCTATCCAATAATAATTTTTATTTGCATATATTAGCAATTTTTGACAGATTTTTTTTCCAGTTTACTAGGGGTACCCAATCTCTCCAAAGGCGGCGTATGTCTGCCATATCCTTAACAGGTTTTAATGCCAAGCGTCACGTCTGGAGAAAACCTGGCACCATCCCTACGTTGAAGCATGATGGTGGCAGCATCATGATGGCCCAGCCAGAGACCAGACTTGAACAAGATCGAACATCTCTGGAGAGACTTGAAAATAGCTGTGCAGTGACTCTCCCCACCCAACCTGACAGAGCTTGAGAGGTTCTGCAGAAAAGAATGGGAGAAACTCCACAAATACAGGTGTGCCAAGCTTGTAGCGTCATACCCAAGAAGACTTGAGGCTGTAATCTGCCAAAGGTGCTTCAACAAAGTAGTGAGTAAAGGGTCTGAATACTTACATAAATGTGATATTTCAGTTTGTATTTGTAATAAAATGTCTAAACCTGTTTTTGGGGTGCTGTGTGTAGGTGTGTGTGTGTGTGTGTGTGTGTGTGTGTGTGTGTGTGTGTGTGTGTGTGTGTGTGTGTGTGTGTGTGTGTGTATTTTTCCGGCCCAATGGAATAAAGACACATGATACAAAAGTATGTGGACACCTTCAACTTTGTGGATTCGGCTATTTCAGCCACACACACTGCTGACAGGTGTATACCATCGAGCACTGCCATGCAATCTCCATAGACAAACATTAAGAGCTCAGTTACTTTATATGTGGCACTGTCATAGGATGCCGCCTTTCCAACAAGTCAGTTAGTCACATTTCTTCCCTTCTAGAGTTGCCCCGGTCAACTGTACGTGCTGTTATTATGAAGTGAAAATGTCTAGGAGCAACAACGGCTCAGCCACAAAGTGGTAGGCCACACTAGCTCACAGAACGGGAGTGCTGAAGTAAAAATCATCTGTCCTGGGTTGCAACACTCACTACCTAGTTCCAAACTGCCTCTGGAAGCAACGTCAGCACAACAACTGTTCGTCGGGAGCTACATGAAATGGGTTTCCATGGCTGAGCAGCCGCACACAAGCATAAGATCACCATGGGCAATGCCAAACCTCGGCTGGAGTGGTGTAAAGCTCGCTGCCATCGGACTCTGGAGCAGTGGAAACGCGTTCTCTGGAGTGATGAATCACGCTTCACCATCTAGCAGTCCAACAGACGAATCTGGGTTTGGCAGTTGCCAAAAGAACGCTACCTGCCCGATTGCATAGTGCCAACAGTAAAGTTTGGTGGAGAAGGAATAATGGTCTGGGGCTGTTTTTCATGGTTTGGGCTAGGCTGCTTAGTTCCAGTGAAGGGAAATCTTAACGCTACAGCATACAATGACATTCTAGATGATTCTATGCTTCCAACTTTCCTGTTTCAGCATGACAATTCCCCCGTGCACAAAAAGAGGTCCATCCAGAAATGTTTTGTCGAGATCGGTGTGGAAGAACTGGACTGGTTTGCACAGAGCCCTGACCTCAACCCCATCGAACGCCTTTGGGATGAACTGGACTGCCAACTGCAAGCCAGGCCTAATCACCCAACATCAGTGCTAGACCTCACTAATGCTCTTGTGGCTGAATGGAAGCAAGTCCCCACAGCAATGTTCCAACATCTAGTGGAAAGCCTTCCCAGAAGAGTGGAGTCTGTTATAGAGGGGGACCAACTCCATATTAATGCCCATGATTTCTGAATGAAATGTTCGACGAGCTGGTGTCCACATACTTTTGGTAATTTAGTGTATATCTATTAGTAGCTTTGGTTGTAGTTAAAGTAATATCAGTCAATTATAGTGAATTTTATGATCATTACTACAATGAAATTCCATATGTTGGTCACAGATAACCTGTCTGCTAACTATAGAACACTCCTTACCATGTAAACTAACTAGGCCTATATATAAATATATATATATATATATATTTATATATATATATATAAATATATATATATATATATGTATATAAATATATATATTTATATATATAAAAAATATATATATATAAATATATATATATATATATATAAATATATATATATATTTATATATAAATATATATATATATACATATATGTATATGTAAACTAACTAGGCCTATATGTAAATTAACTCGGCCTATATGTAAATATATATATATATATATATATGTATATGTAAACTAACTAGGCCTATATGTAAATATATCTATGTATATGAAAACTAACTAGGCCTATATGTAAATATATATTTATGTATATGTAAACTAACTTGGCCTATATGTAAATATATCTATGTATATGTAAAGTAACTAGGCATATATGTAAATATATATATGTATATGTAAACTAACTAGGCCTATATGTAAATATATGTATGTATATGTAAACTAACTAGGTCTATATGGAAATATATATATGTATATGTAAACTAACTCGGCATATATGTAAATATATCTATGTATATGTAAACTAACTCGGCCTATATGTAAATATATCTATGTATATGTAAACTAACTAGGCCTATATGTAAATATATATATGTATATGTAAACTAACTAGGCCTATATGTAAATATATATATGTATATGTAAACTAACTAGGCCTATATGTAAATACATATTTATGTATATGTAAACTAACTTGGCATATATGTAAATATATCTATGTATATGTAAACTAACTAGGCCTATATGTAAATATATTTCTGTATATGTAAACTAACTAGGTCTATATGGAAATATATATATGTATATGTAAACTAACTCGGCATATATGTAAATATATCTATGTATATGTAAACTAACTAGGCCTATATGTAAATATATCTATGTATATGTAAACTAACTAGGCCTATATGTAAATATATCTATGTATATGAAAACTAACTAGGCCTATATCCAGCTTTGCTTGCAGTGCTTGGTCTCTATCCTGTCTAGGCCTATATGTAAATATGTATATATATATATATATATATATATATATATATATATATATATATATATATATGAATATGTAAACTAACTAGTCCTATATGTAAATATATATATATATATATATGTATATGTAAACTAACTAGGCCTATATGTAAATATATCTATGTATATGTAAACTAACTAGGCCTATATGTAAATATATATGTAAACTAACTAGGCCTATATGTAAAAAAAAAAAAATATATATATATGTGTGTATATGTAAACTAACTAGTCCTATATGTAAATATATATATATATATATGAATATGTAAACTAACTAGTCCTATATGTAAATATATATATATATATATATGTATATGTAAACTAACTAGGCCTATATGTAAATATATCTATGCATATGTAAACTAACTAGGCCTATATGTAAATATATATATGTATATGTAAACTAACTCGGCCTATACCCAGCTTTGCTTGCAGTGCTTGGTCTCTATCCTGTCTGTACATGCATTAAGCCTGTTTTTTTACTCGCTGTGAATTAAAAAAATAAAATACTGTATATACATTTAAACACAGACACTAACAAGGGCAGCCTTAGGTAAAAACACTCACAAACGTATCCTACTCGCATCTCTGAAGGTAGCACTAGGACAATGGAAGCTCCAAGTCAGAGACAACAGGAAAGACATAAACAAATGGATAGACTGGAAGCAACAAAAAAATAAACACAATTTCCCTCTTTCTAGAACACACACACACACACACACACACACACACACACACACACACACACACACACACACACACACACACACACAGACGCACTCACACACACACACACACACACACCTACGCGCGCGCGCTCGCACAAACACACACACATGCACACACACCACTGTCAGTTTCTAAATGACCTCCCCACCCTCAACGTCGATACACTCCGGACTTGAATCTCACTTGTTTCTCAACCACTTAAGCATATGGCACCATATCATGTTCTCATAATGGTACGTTCCTGACACCTCCACAATACTAAGCCAACCAGAAGAGAAAGAAAAGGACTTGGGGAATCTATTCAGTCCAACATCGCAGAAATTCAGCGTTAAAGCTTGATTGAAAAATCGAAAAGGCTATGTTTCCCGCGTAAACTCTGCAGATGATGTCGGGTCAACCCTACCCTACTTATGGTATAATAAATGGGATGCGGTCTATCACAGTGCCATCCGTTTTGACACCAAATCCCCATATACTACCCACCACTGCGACCTATACGCTCTCGTTGGCTGGCCCTCGCTTCATACTCGTCGCCAAACCCACTGGCTCCAGGTCATCTACAAGACCCTGCTAAGTAAAGTCCCCCCTTATCTCACCATAGCAGCACCCACCTGTAGCACGCGCTCCAGCAGGTATATCTCTCTGATCACCCCCAAAACCAATTCTTCCTTTGGCCGCCTCTCCTTCCAGTTCTCTGCTGCCAATGACTGGAACGAACTACAAAAATCTCTGAAACTGGAAACACTTATCTCCCTCACTAGCTTTAAGCACCAACTGTCAGAGCAGCTCACAGATTACTGCACCTGTACATAGCCCATCTATAATTTAGCCCAAACAACTACCTCTCCCCCCTACTGTATTTATTTATTTATTTTGCTCCTTTGCACCCCATTATTTCTATCTCTACATTGCACTTTCTTCCACTGCAAATCAACCATTCCAGTGTTTTACTTGCTATATTGTATTTACTTCGCCACCATGGCCTTTTTTGCCTTTACCTCCCTTCTCACCCCATTTGCTCACATTGTATATAGACTTATTTTTGTATTATCTACTGTATTATTGATTGTATGTTTGTTTTACTCCATGTGTAACTCTGTGTTGTTGTATGTGTCGAACTGCTTTGCTTTATCTTGGCCAGGTCGCAATTGTAAATGAGAACTTGTTCTCAAATTGCCTACCTGGTTAAATAAAGGTGAAATAAAAAATAAATATAGGAAATGACTTTTTCTCTATAAAATGCCTCAGTGTGATAGACTGAATAGAGCCTTTGGACTTCCTCCAAGACTGGGAGAAAATGCCACTCAACAGAAGAGAGCCATCTGAAATAGACAGGGAGGAGTTAAAACCCAGGTGCAGGCATTTGGTTCCACGGAGCACAACATTTACAGGAGAACACCGTTCTCGCCAAGTTATGCCACTCTGTGGTACATTGTCTTCTGCCCTGCCATGGAAACACCCAGTGGCATGGTCTAATCTAGTTTGCGCATATTCAGTTTAGTGTTATGTGTTAAGTGGGACTCTTGACTGAAGAGAATTCAGGTCTTAGAAGAAGACATTACATTTAGATTAGATAGTTCCATCGGATGTCTTTGTGACGTAAAGGTGCACTCCTTTTGATTGTCATCCTCTGTCGTAGTATTACAAGTTAAATACAAACATCATGTCTCAATGCAAACACACAAAAAAAACTACTGTCATTGGATTTACGGCAATCAAGCGCGCCTGAACCTCTTCGTCTTTGATTTGGCACTCGTAAAGACCCTCCCCCTCTGTCCTCCTAAAAAAAATAACACACGAGTGCAAGGCAGCAATGTTAAACAGCTTTTCAATACTGATCCTTTTTAAAGGGGAGATACGCAGTTGAAACGACAACAAAGTGAATCTCCACCACTGTTTCAGTTCAAAGCTGGGGGTTGAGGCTGGAGAAGTGTCACCACCAGACAAAGCTATGGATGCAAGGACTGACCATCCATAATATATCAACAGTATAGTTTTAACCATGTTTTGAGACTATAAAGTGAGTGTTTACATTTACTTTGCTTATAAACATTGGAGTAAAACAAGCTTATATTTTGGGTTCGGATTGGGGAAATAACTAAGATTATGAGGCATTAATGGGGCTCTGAGTGGCGCAGGGGTCTAAGGCACTGCATCTCAGTGCTAGAGGCGTCACTACAGACACCCTGGTTCGAATCCAGGCTGTATCACATACGGCCGTGATTGGGAGTCACATAGGGCAGCGCACAATTGGCCCAGGGTTGTTAGGGTTTGGTCGGTGTAGGCCGTCATTGTAAATAAGAATTTGTTCTTTACTGACTTGCCTAGATAAATAAATAAAACGTTTTTAAGTTATATTCTTCAAGAATCAATGGGTACATATCATTCATTTAGAAGTCCGGAAATTGATATAGCAACTGCATTGACTGGTGAAAGCAGAAAGCACATTTCAGAAGTGTTTTTTATTTCAAGCTAGTTTCATATACCGTACCAGAGAAAACACCAGATACAGAATATCTGCGTAGACTTTGATGTTTAAAGGCTTTAGAAGCTCAGTTTATGAGAGTAAAGAAGCCACTCATTGGAGGATCGATTTGCCAAGTTTACAAGAAACACCGACAGCAGCGCTTTAGACAAACTTAAAAAAAAATGTTATGACTCAAATGAATAGGCCAACGTTTTGAAAAGGATCGGTCTGATTGTTCTGCAAAACCCTTTTTAACATGCAACAAACATGAGGTAGATGGCCTATTCATTTAGATGCGTGTACAATACATAAATACCCATGAGGTAGATGGCCTATTCATTTAGATGCGTGTACAATACATAAATACCCATGAGGTAGATGGCCTATTCATTTAGATGCATGTACAATACATACAAGAAGGTCTATTCATTTAGATGCATGTACAATACATAAATACACATGAGGTAGATGGCCTATTCATTTAGATGGCCTATTCATTTAGATGGCCTATTCATTTAGATGGCCTATTCATTTAGATGGCCTATTCATTTAGATGGTCTATTCATTTAGATGGCCTATTCATTTAGATGGCCTATTCATTTAGATGCATGTACAATACATAAATACACATGAGGTAGATGGCCTATTCATTTAGATGGTCTATTCATTTAGATGGCCTATTCATTTAGATGGTCTATTCATTTAGATGGCCTATTCATTTAGATGGCCTATTCATTTAGATGGTCTATTCATTTAGATAGCCTATTCATTTAGATGGTCTATTCATTTAGATGGCCTATTCATTTAGATGGCCTATTCATTTAGATGGCCTATTCATTTAGATGGCCTATTCATTTAGATGGTCTATTCATTTAGATAGCCTATTCATTTAGATGGTCTATTCATTTAGATGGCCTATTCATTTAGATGGCCTATTAATTTAGATGGCCTATTCATTTAGATGGCCTATACATTTAGATGCATGTACAATACATAAATACACAGGAGGTAGGAACCCTACAGCATTAAGCTGTGTGTTTCTCAATATTCTCATTATTAGACACTTAAAAAAAAAAATAATAATAAATGTAAAGGAAAAGGAACCTGAGGGCCTGAACCTGAGGGCCTGAACCTGAGGGCCTGAACCTGAGGGCCTGAACCTGAGGGCCTGAACCTGAGGGCCTGAACCTGAGGGCCTGAACCTCGCTTGCAGCATTCCATTAATTGCCCGGGATATTTTTTTCAATGTCGAGAAATGAGGAAAATGCATGCAGTCCTGTTCAAGTCATACCATCACTTAAATCCGACAGAGCTCACATAAAAAATAACTCAAGGTTATGTCCGACCAGCACTTCAGAAATCCATTTAGCGAAAGAGACGGATAGAACATAGATTTTTCAAGAATGTCAGTATGTCGTTAAAACGGTAGCGCCCCCAAGTCTTTCAGAAAACTTGTTTTCCCTTTGTTTGGCCACAGTAAGAGAGATGATGCTCCTCACATGTAGGAACCGGAGGCACAAAGACATGTAGGAACTGGAGGGACAAAGATATGTGGAACTGGAGGGACAAAGACGTATGGGAACTGGAGGGACAAAGATATGTAGAACTGGAGGGACAAAGATATGTAGAACTGGAGGGACAAAGACGTATGGGAACTGGAGGGACAAAGATATGTAGAACTGGAGGGACAAAGATATGTAGAACTGGAGGGACAAAGATATGTAGAACTGGAGGGACAAAGATATGTGGAACTGGAGGGACAAAGAAATGAAGAACTGGAGGGACAAAGATATGTAGAACTAATGGGGACAAAGATATGTAGAACTGGAGGGACAAAGATATGTGGAACTGGAGGGACAAAGATATGAAGAACTGGAGGGACAAAGATATGTAGAACTGAAGGGACAAAGATATGTAGAACTGGAGGGACAAAGATATGTAGAACTGAAGGGACAAAGACATGTAGGAACTGGAGGGACAAAGATGTGTGGAACTGGAGGGACAAAGACGTATGGGAACTGGAGGGACAAAGATATGTAGAACTGGAGGGACAAAGATATGTAGAACTGGAGGGACAAAGATATGTAGAACTGGAGGGACAAAGATATGTAGAACTGAAGGGACAAAGATATGTAGAACTGGAGGGACAAAGATATGTAGAACTGAAGGGACAAAGATATGTAGAACTGGAGGGACAAAGATATGTAGAACTGGAGGGACAAAGATATGTAGAACTGGAGGGACAAAGATATGTGGAACTGGAGGGACAAAGATATGTAGAACTGGAGGGACAAAGATATGTAGAACTGAAGGGACAAAGATATGTAGAACTGGAGGGACAAAGATATGTAGAACTGAAGGGACAAAGATATGTAGAACTGGAGGGACAAAGATATGTGGAACTGGAGGGACAAAGAAATGAAGAACTGGAGGGACAAAGATATGTAGAACTGAAGGGACAAAGATATGTAGAACTGGAGGGACAAAGATATGTGGAACTGGAGGGACAAAGATATGAAGAACTGGGGGGACAAAGATATGTAGAACTGGAGGGACAAAGATATGTGGAACTGGAGGGACAAAGATATGTAGAACTGGAGGGACAAAGAGGTAGCGTAACAAAGTGAAAAGCTGTGAAATCCTCAATGCTTCGGCTGAACATACTGCACATCGTTGAACTCCTGTCGAAATCGAATCAACGCTTTTCAACACACACCGACCCCAATACATTTTTTCAACTATCATTAAAATTATTTTATATTCAAGGTCTGATAAGGACAATCTTGAAAGTGTTATGATTTAGTGAATAAAATATAGACATCAAACCGTAACACAAAATTATATTTAGAAGATAGATTAACCTAAACAGTTTCATCATTGCACTGATAGATACATTGTGTATGGAAGCCCAATGCGACTTTTTAACTAAGGGTACATGTTAAGTGGCGAAATGTGCCTTTGTCAGGTGAGAATAGACTGTGGGCCATGGAGACGGAATATTTGATAAATCAACATAGGAATGAATGCCGCTCAAGGTCACATCTGCCAGCTGGGGGCAGCTATGGGATAGTGAAACACACACACACACTAATGAGAATGCGCACGCATGCACGCACGCACGCACGCACACACACACACACACTAATGAGAATGCGCACGCACACACACACACACACACACACACACACACACACACACACACACACACACACACACACACACACACACAGACACACAGACACACAGACACACACACACACACACACACACACACATGCACAGATAGATGCACGCACACTAAGACACACGCACGCACACACACCAAGAGAAAGAAGGTAAACACACACCCATTGTAAACATAAATGATCAGAGATCGACACAAAAAATAAGATACAATGTATTTTAAATGGAGGTTCCAAGTCTCTAGACAATTTGAGGAAAGAAACACTCACTGATTGACCCACTGATGCTAGAAACACACATATTACTTTCCCTCCATCTAGTATGTACGCACACACACACACAGCCAGCCTACTCACACACACACCAACCCACCGACACACAGTGGGGGAAGTGAACTCCGAGGGAACTCAGTGCTGCAGTTTTGGCCTGAGCAGGCCTCCGTCTCCTGTGGCTCCCTGCAGCCTTGAATTGTGCCCCACTGATGGAGGGCTGAGGAAAAAACACAGACATAAAGAAATAGCACAGAACAGAAGGCAGGAGAATATTTAGTATTTTTTTTAGGTTCCCCAATTAGCTGTTGCCAAGGTAGCGGCTCATCTTCCTGGGATCCAAACAGGAAACAAAACAACAACAAATAGAAAACATTAAAAAAACATAATATACAGTACATTGGGAAAGTATTCAGACCCCTTCCCTATTTCTACATTTTGTTACATTACAGCCTTGTTCTAAAATAGCAATAAATCATATTTTCCCCCTCGTCAATCTATACCAAAATAACCCATAATGACAAAGCAAAAACAGATTTTTAGACTTATTTCCAAATGTATTAAAAATAAAAAGCAAAAACATCCTTATTTACAGTTGAAGTCTGAAGTTTACATACACCTTAGCCAAATACATTTAAACTCAGTTTTTCACAATTCCTGACATTTAATCCTAGTAAAAATCCCCTGTCAGTGAGGGTCAACACTTTATTTTAATAATGTAAAATGTTAGAATAATATTAGAGAGCAGAGCTGGTGTAACTGTGTCAGGTTTGTAGGCCTTCTCGCTCTCACATGCTTTTTCAGTTCTGCCGACAAATTTTCTATAGGATTGAGGTCAGGGCTTTGTGATGGCCACTCCAATACCTTGACTTTGTTGTCCTTAAGCCATTTTGCCACAACTTTGGAAGTATGCTTGTGGTCATTGTCCATTTGGAAGACCCATTTGCGACCAAGCTTTAACTGATGTCTTGAGATGTTTCTTCAATATATACACATAATTTTCTCTTTTCATGATATCATCTATTTTGTGAAGTGCACCAGTCCAAACATAACGATGATCATTATGGCTAAACAGTTATATTTTTGTTTCATCAGACCAGAGGACATTTCTCCAAAAAGTATGACATTTGTCCCCATGTGCAGTTTCAAACCGTAGTCTGGCTTTTTTATGGCGGTTATGGAGCAATGGCTTTTTCCTTGCTGAGCGGCCTTTGAGGTTATGTCAATATAGGACTTGTTTTACTGTGGATATAGATACTTTTGTACCTGTTACCTCCAGCATCTTCACAGGGTCTTTTGCTGTTGTTCTGGGATTGATTTGCACTTTTCGCACAAAAGTATGTTAATCTCTAGGAGACAGAACGCGTCTCCTTCCTGTGTGGTCCCATGGTGTTTATACTTGCGTACTATTGTTTGTACAGATGAACGTGGTACCTTCAGGAGTTTGGAAATTGCTCGTAAGGATGAACCAGACTTGTGGAGGTCTACAGTTTTTTTTCTGAGGTCTTGGCTGATTTCTTCTGATTTTCCCATGATGTCAAGCAAAGAGGCACTGAGTCTGAAGATAGGGATTTAAATACATCCACTGGTACACCTCCATTTGACTCAAATTTTGTAAATTAGCCTATCAGAAGCTTCTAAAGCCATGACATCATTTTCTGGAATTTGTTTAAAGGCACAGTCAACTTAGTGTATGTAAACTTCTGACTCACTGGAATTGTGATACAGTGAATTATAAATGAAATAATATGTCTGTAAACAATTGTTGGAAAAATGACTTGTGTCATTGTCACGACTCCGACCGAAGGACACTCCCCTTCCCGTTCGGGTGGCGCTCGGCGGTCGTCGTCGCCGACCTACTAGCTGCCACTGATTATTTCCTCCCCCTCCTTATGTGTTTATTGAGTGCACCTGTTTTGAGTTAGGTAGTTAGTAGTTAGGCTTTATTAGTCAGCCGGCCCGCATGGTTCCTTGTGCAGGATTAATTATTGTGACTGTCGGTTTGGTGTACTTGTGTGCACGTCTATGGGTTTTGTGTTTTCCCATGTTGTGGGGTTTTCCTGAACAGTTTAAGTCCCCCTGTTTGGGGCATTTATTTGTGCATTTACGCCCTGTGTTTTCGTGAGGGTTGGCTTATATTTGCCGTTTCTCTGTGCATTAAAATAGCACTCCCCTGAACTCTCTGCTTCCTGCGCCTGACTCCTCACCCACTACACTCAGACCGTTACAGAATCCCGCACCATTGGAATGGAGTCAACAGGAGCAACAGCCACTCCCCTCCCATCGATGGAAGAGAGGGTTCTACATCACACCACCGTTCTCCATCGGATCGGAACGGCGATGGATCTGGTGATGGAGAGAATGGACCGATGGGAGAGAAGCGTTCTCCTCTCTCCACCTTCGGCCCCCCCTCCTCAGGACTCCCCATCTCCCGACTCCAGCACCTTCCGTCTTAAGCTCCCGAGGGTCTATGATGGAGCTGCAGCAGGGTGCCAGGGGTTCTTACTCCAGCTAGAACTGTACCTGGCCACCGTCAGACCCACTCCCTCGGGAGCGGAGAGGGTGAATGTCCTCATCTCCTGCCTCACGGGTCGTGCTCTGGATTGGGCAAACGCAGTTTGGAATGGCCCAGACTCAGCAAAGGAGCACTACCCCGAGTTTTCTCGCCGCTTCCGTGCCGTGTTTGACCATCCTCCAGATGGCCGAGCGGCGGGAGAACGACTATTCCATCTCCGGCAGGAGAAGAGGAGCGCCCAGGATTACGCGTTGGAGTTCCGTACCTTGGCAGCAGGATCCGGGTGGAACGACAGGGCCCTTATCGACCACTACCGGTGTAGTCTCCGGGAGGACGTCCGCAGGGAGCTAACGTGTCGGGACACCGCTATTTCCTTGGATGAGCTAATTGACATGTCCATCCGACTGGACAATCTGCTGGCTGCCCGCGGGCGTTCGGAGAGGGTCCTGTGTGTTCCACCACCCAGCACCTCCACTCCTGTTCCGATGGAGTTGGGAGGGGCTTTGCCGAGGGGTACCGGAGGAGGAGGCTCCCTCTGCACCAACTGTGGTCGGAGAGGACACTGGCTTGAGGGGGCTAAGCACCCCTTTCTCATCTGGACCGACCACCAAAATCTGGAGTATATTCGGGCAGCTAGGAGACTGAACCCGTTGCAGGCAAAGTGGGCCATGTTTTTCACTTGATTCCGGTTCACTTTATCATATAGAACGGGCTCCCAGAACGTGAAGGCGAACGCACTGTCCCGCTTTTACGACACGGAGGATAGGTCCACCGAACCTACTCCCATCCTTCCGGCCTCAAAGCTGATGGCACCGGTGGTGTGGGAGGTGGACTCGGACATCGATCGGGCGTTACGGGCTGAACCCGCGCCTCCTCAGTGTCCGGCGGGGCGGAGGTACGTGTCGCTTGGTGTTCGGGACCAACTGATTCGGTGGGCTCACGTCCTACCCTCCTCGGGTCACCCTGGGATGAGGAGGACAGTGGGGAGCCTTCGGGGGAGGTATTGGTGGCCTACTTTGGCTAGGGACGTTAAGGTTTATGTCTCCTCCTGTTCGGTATGCGCCCAGAGTAAGGCTCCTAGGCACCTTCCTAGAGGGAAGTTACAACCCCTCCCCGTTCCACAACGGCCATGGTCACATCTATCCATAGATTTCCTGACCGACCTTCCCCCGTCTCAGGGTAACACCACGGTTCTGGTGATTGTGGATCGGTTCTCTATGTCCTGCCGTCTCCTCCCGTTGCCCGGTATCCCAACAGTCCTACAGACTGCGGAGGCATTATTCACCCACGTCTTCCGGCACTACGGGGTGCCGGAGGACATCGTTTCTGATCGGGGCCCCCAGTTCACGTCCCGAGTATGGAGGGCGTTCATGGAGCGTCTGGGGGTCTCGGTCAGCCTGACCTCCGGTTATCACCCCGAAAGTAATGGGCAGGTGGAGAGAGTAAACCAGGAGGTGGGTAGGTTTGACCGCGGAGAGTCCTGAGGAGAATAAACAAGGTGTGTTATCGATTACAACTCCCTTCCTATTATCGTATTAACCCCTCGTTTCATGTGTCTCTCCTCAGGCCGGTGGTAGCTGGTCCCCTACAGGACGGTGAGGTGCTGGAGGTCCCTCCTCCCCCTCTGGACATCGAGGGGTCCCCGGCGTATACGATACGGGCCATTCTGGAATCGAAACGCCGGGTAAGGGGCTTGCAGTACCTCGTGGACTGGGATGGGTACGGTCCGGAGGAGAGGTGCTGGGTACCCACCAGGGACATTTTGGATCCGTCAATGTTGAGGGATTTCCATCGCCTCCATCCGGATCGCCCTGCGCCTCATCCTCTGGGTCGACCTCGAGGCCGGTGTCGGCGCGCTGCGGGAGCCACGCGTCAAGGGGGGGGGGGGGGGTACTGTCACGACTCCGACCGAAGGACACTCCCCTTCCCGTTCGGGTGGCGCTCGGCGGTCGTCGTCGCCGGCCTACTAGCTGCCACTGATTATTTCCTCCCCCTCCTTATGTGTTTATTGAGTGCACCTGTTTTGAGTTAGGTAGTTAGTAGTAAGGCTTTATTAGTCAGCCGGCCCGCATGGTTCCTTGTGCGGGATTAATTATTGTGACCGCCGGTTTGGTGTACTTGTGTGCACGTCTATGGGTTTTGTGTTTTCCCATGTTGTGGGGTTTTCCTGGACAGTTTAAGTCCCCCTGTTTGGGGCATTTGTTTGTTCATTTACGCCCTGTGTTTTCGTGAGGGTTGGCTTATGTTCGCCGTTTCTCTGTGCATTAAAATAGCACTCCCCTGAACTCTCTGCTTCCTGCGCCTGACTCCTCACCCACTACACTCAGACCGTTACAGTCATGCACAAAGTAGATGTCCTAACCGACTTGCCAAAACTATAGTTTGTTAACAAGAAATGTGTGCAGTGGTTGAAAAACAAGTTTTAATGACTCCAACCTAAGTGTACATTAACTTTCGACTTCAACTGTACATGACTATTCAAAACCTATGCTATGAGACTCACAATTGAGCTCAGGTGCATCCTGTTTCCATTGATCATCCTTGAGATGTTTCTACAACTTGATTGGAGTCCACTTGTGGTAAATTCAATTGATTGGTCATGACTTGGAAAGGCACACACCTGTCTATATAAGGTCCCACAGTTGACAGTGCAGGTCAGAGCAAAACAAATCCATGAGGTCGAATGAATTGTAGGTAGAGCTCCAAAACAGGATTGTGTCAAGGCACAGATCTGGAGAAGGGTACCAACAAATGTCTGCAGCATTGAAGGTCCCGTAGAACATAGTGGCCTCCATCGTTCTTTAAATAGAAGAAGTTTGGAACCACCAAGACTCTTTCTAGAGTTGGCCGCCCAGCCAAACTGAACAATCGGGGAGAAGGGCCTTGGGCAGGGAGGTGACCAAGAACCCGATGGTCAATCTGACAGAGCTCTGTGGAGATGGGAGAATCTTCCAGAAGGACAACCATCTCTGCAGCACTCCACCAATCAGGCCTTTATGGTAGTATCCAGACAGAAGCCACTCCTCAGTAAAAGGCAGATGACAGCCTGCTTGGAGTTTGCCAAAAGGCAAACTTTTGACTGGTACTGAATGTTAATGTGATATTGAAGTTTTTTATATATATATATATATATATATACATTTGCAAAGAAAATAAAAAATCATAACCAGTTTTTTCTTTGTTATTATGGGGTATTATGTGTAGATTGATAGCGGACAATTTAATCCATTTTAGAATAAGGCTGTAACATAACATTTTGAAAAAGTTTGAATACTTTCCAAATGCAATATGAGACCAGGCTGTCAACATTTCAACAAAAATACTCATAATGATGCAGGCAATCTCTCCTCAACTTTGAGCCATGCATGCAATTGACATTCGCCATCTGTGTACATCTAAGTGCAACTTAGACTTCGGGACCAACTGCAATTTGCCAATGTCCTTCTTCTTCTTCTTCCTTCTTCTTCCTTCTTCTTCTACTTCTTCCTTCTTCTTCTCAGCACATGACCATAAAACTGGGCAGTAGACCAGGTGCAATAAAACTAGGGTCTGTAGGACCTGTCTGGTTGACTGGGATATCAAGAAAGCAGAACAACGCCTTCTCACCTAGCAACCAGGATATTGACCTCATCCCGTCAGTAGATGATGCCTGATTATTCTTTAAAAGTACCTTCCTCACCATCTTAAATAAGCATGCCCCATTCAAAAAATGTAGAACCAGGAACAGATATAGCCCTTGGTTCACTCCAGACCTGACTGCCCTTGACCAGCACAAAAACATCCTGTGGCGTTCTGCATTAGAATCAAATAGCCCCCGTGATATGCAACTTTTCAGGGAAGTTAGAAACCAATATACACAGGCAGTTAGGAAAGTTAAGGCTAGCTTTTTCAAACAGAAATTTGCATCCTGTAGCACAAACTCCAGAAAGTTCTGGGACACTGTTAAGTCCATGGAGAACAATAGCACCTCCTTCCAGCTGCCCACTGCACTGAGGCTAGGAAACACTGTCACAACCGATAAATTCATGATAATTGAGATTTTCAATAAGCATTTTTCTACGGCTGGCCATGCTTTCCGCCTGGCTACCCCTGTCCCGGTCAACGGCCCTGTACCCCCCACAGCAACTCGCCCAAGCCTCCCCCATTTCTCCTTCTCCCAAATCCAGATAGCTGATGTTCTGAAATCTGGACCCCTACAAATCAGCCGGGCTAGACAATCTGGACCCTCTCTTTCTAAAATTATCTGCCAAAATTGTTGCAACCCCTGAGATCCCCAAAGATTGGAAAGCTGCCGCGGTCATCCCCCTCTTCAGAGGGGGAGACACTCTAGACCCAAACTGCTACAGACCTATATATATATCCTACGCTGCCTTTCTAAGGTCTTCGAAAGCCAAGTTAACAAACAGATCACCGACCATTTCGAATCCCAACGTACCTTCTCCACTATGCAATCTGGCTTCCGAGCGGGTCATGGGTGCACCTCAGCCACGCTCAAGGTCCTAAACGATGTCGTAACTGCCATCAATAAGAGACAATACTGTGCAGCCGTATTCATCGACCTGGTCAAGGCTTTCGACTCTGTCAATCAGCACATTCTTATCGGCAGACTCAACAGCCTTGGTTTCTCAAATGACTGCCTCGCCTGGTTCACCAACTACTTCTCTGATAGAGTTCAGTGTGTCAAATCGGTGGCCCTGTTGTCCGGACCTCTGGCAGTCTCTATGGGGTGCCACAGGGTTCAATTCTCGGGATGACTCTCTTCTCTGTATACATCAATGATGTCGCCCTTGCTGCTGGTGATTCTCTGATCCATCTCTACACAGATGACACCATTCTGTATAATTCTGGCCCTACATTCGGACACTGTGCTAACTAACCTCCAGACGAGCTTCAGTGCCATACAACTCTCCTTCCATGGCCTCCAACTGCTCTTAAATGCAAGTAAAACTAAATGCATGCTCTTCAAATCAAATCAAATTGTATTTGTCACATACACATGATTAGCAGATGTTAATGCGAGTGTAGCGAAATGCTTGTGCTTTTAGTTCGAACAATGCAGTAATAACCAACAAGTAATCTAACCTAACAATTTCACAACAACTACCTTTACACACAAGTGTAAAGGGATGAAGAATATGTACATAAAGATATATGAATGAGTGATGGTACAGAACGGCATAGGCAAGATGCAGTAGATGGTATCGAGTACAGTATATACATATAAGATGAGTAATGTAGGGTATGTAAAGTGGTATTGTTTAAAGTGGCTAGTGATACATTTTTTACATTTTTACATTATTAAAGTGGCTGGAGTTGAGTCAGTATATTGGCAGCAGCCACTCAATGTTAGTGGTGGCTGTTTAACAGTCTGAAGGCCTTGAGATAGAAGCTGTTTTTCAGTCTCCCGGTCCCTGCTTGGATGCACCTGTACTGACCTCGCCTTCTGGATGATAGCGGGATGAACAGGCAGTGGCTCGGGTGGTTGTTGTCCTTGATGATCTTTATGGCCTTCCTGTGACATCGGGAGGTGTAGGTGTCCTGGAGGGCAGGTAGTTTGCCCCCGGTGATGCGTTGTGCAGACCTCACTACCCTCTGGAGAGCCTTACGGTTGTGGGCGGAGCAGTTGCCGTACCAGGCGGTGATACAGCCCGACAGGATGCTCTCGATTGTGCATCTGTAAAGGTTTGTGAGTGTTTTTGGTGACAAGCCAAATTTCTTCAGCCTCCTGAGGTTGAAGAGGCGCTGCTGCGCATTCTTCACCATGCTGTCTGTGTGGGTGGACCAATTCAGTTTGTCCGTGATGTGTACGCCGAGGAACTTAAAACTTACTACCCTCTTCACTACTGCCCCGTCGATATGGATAGGGGGGTGCTCCCTCAGCTGTTTCCTGAAGTCCACGATCATCTATCTCCTTTGTTTTGTTGACGTTGAGTGTGAGGTTATTTTCCTGACACCACACTCCGGGGGCCCTCACCTCCTCCCTGTAGGCCGTCTTGTCGTTGTTGGTAATCAAGCCTACCACTGTAGTGTCGTCTGCAAACTTGATGATTGAGTTGGAGGCATGCATGGCCACACAGTCGTGGGTGAACAGGGAGTACAAGAGAGGGCTCAGAACGCACCCTTCTGGGGCCCCAGTGTTGAGAATCAGCGGGGTGGAGATGTTGTTACCTACCCTCACCACCTGGGGACGGCCCGTCAGGAAGTCCAGTACCCAGTTGCACAGGGCGGGGTTGTGACCCAGGGTCTCGAGCTTGATGACGAGTTTGGAGTGTACTATGGTGTTAAATGCTGAGCTGTAGTCGATGAACAGTATTCTAACATAGGTATTCCTCTTGTCCAGATGGGTTAGGGCAGTGTACAGTGTGGTTGCGATTGCGTCATCTGTGGACCTGTTGGGGCGGTAAGCAAATTGGAGTGGGTCTAGGGTGTCAGGTAGGGTGGAGGTGATATGGTCCTTGACTAGTCTCTCAAAGCACTTCATGATGACGGAAGTGAGTGCTACAGGGCGGTAGTCATTTAGCTCAGTTACCTTAGCTTTCTTGGGAACAGGAACAATGGTGGCCCTCTTGAAGCATGTGGGAATAGCAGACTGGGATAAGGATTGATTGAATATGTCCTTAAACACACCAGCCAGCTGGTCTGCGCATGCTCTGAGGACGCGGCTGGGGCCTGCAGCCTTGCGAGGGTTAACACGTTTAAATGTTTTCTCACGTCGGCTGCAGAGAAAGAAAGTCTGCAGGTTTTGGTAGTGGGCCGTGTCAGTGGCACTGTATTGTCCTCAAAGCGATCAAAGAAGTTGTTTAGTCTGTCTGAGAGCAAGACATCCTGGTCCGCGACGGGGCTGGTTTTCTTTTTGTAATCCGTGATTGACTGTAGACCCTGCCACATACCTATTGTGTCTGAGCCGTTGAACTGCAACTCTACTTTGTCTCTATACTGACACTTAGCTTGTTTGATTGCCTTGCGGAGGGACTACACTGTTTGTCTTCGATCATGTTTCCGGTCACCTAGCCCTGGTTAAAACCAGTGGTTCGCACTTTCAGTTTCGCGCAAATGCTGCCATCAATCCACGGTTTCTGGTTTGGGAATGTTTTAATAGTTGCTGTGGGTACGACATCGCCGATGCACTTGCTAATGAACTCGCTCACCGAATCAGCGTATTCGTCAATGTTGTTGTTGGACGCAATGTGGAACATATCCCAGTCCACGTGATCAAAGCAATCTTGAGGCGTTGAATCAGATTAGTCGGACCAGCGTTGAACAGACCTGAGCACGGGAGCTTCCTGTTTAAGTCTCTGTCTATAGGCTGGGAGCAACAAAATGGAGTTGTGGTCAGCTCTTCCGAAAGGAGGGTGGGGGAGGGCCTTATATGCGTCGCGGAAGTTAGAATAACAATGATCCAGGGTTTTACCAGCCCTGGTAGCACAATCGATATGCTGATAGAATTTAGGGAGTCTTGTTTTCAGATATCTTGTTAATATCCCCAGCTACAATGAATGCAGCCTCAGGATATGTGGTTTCCAGTTTACATAGAGTCAAATAAAGTTTGTTCAGGGCCATCGATGTGTCTGCTTGGGGGGGAATATATACGGCTGTGATTATAATCGAAGAGACTTCTCTTGGTAGATAATGCAGTCGACATTTGATTGTGAGGAATTCTAAGTCAGATGAACAGAAGGACTTGAGTTCCTGTATGTTGTTATGATCAAACCACGTCTCGTTAATCAAAAGGCATATCCCCCCGCCCCTCTTCTTACCAGAAAGATGCTTGTTTCTGTCGGGGGCGATGCGTAAAGAAACCAGCTGGCTGTACCGACTCCGATAGCGTGTCTCGAGTGAGCCATGTTTCCGTGAAGCAAAGAACGTTACAGTCTCTTATGTCTCTCTGGAATGCTACCCTTGCTCGGATCTCATCAACGTTGTTGTCAAGAGACTGAACATTGGCGAGTAGTATGCTCGGGAGCGGTGCGCGATGTGCCCGTCTCCGGAGCCTGACCAGAAGACGCTTCGTCTGCCCCTTTTATGGCGTCGTTGTTTTGGTTCGCCAGCTGGGATCCAATCCATTGTCCTGGGTGGTGGGCAAAACAGAGGATCCGCTTCGGGAAAGTTGTATTCCTGGTCGTAATGATGGTGAGTTGACGTTGCTCTTATATCCAGTAGTTCCTCCCGACTGTATGTAATAAAACCTAAGATTACCTGGGGTACCAATGTAGGAAATAACACGTAAAAAAAAAGAAAATAATACATCGTTTCCTAGGAATGCGAAGCGAGGCGGCCATCTCTGTCAACCGATCGCTGCCCGCACCTGCCCGCCCGTCCTGCATCACTACTCTGGACAGTTCTGACCTAGAATATGTGGACAACCACAAATACCTAGGTGTCTGGTTAGACTGTAAACTCTCCTTCCAGACAAACATTAAGCATCTCCAATCCAAAATTAAAACTAGAATCAGCTTCCTATTTTGCAACAAATCATCCTTCGCTCATGCTGCCAAACATACCCTCGTAAAACTGACTATCCTACCGATCCCTGACTTCGGCGATGTAATTTACAAAATAGCCTCCAACGCTCTACTCAACAAATTGGATGCAGTCTATCACAGTGCCATCCGTTTTGCCACCAAATCCCCATATACTACCCACCACTGCGACCTGTATGCTCTCGTTGGCTGGCCCTCGCTTCATACTCGCTGCCAAACCCACTGGCTCTAGGTCATCTACAAGTCTTTGCTATGTAAAGCCCCGCCTTATCTCAGTTCACTGGTCACCATAGCAGCACCCACCCGCAGCATGCGCTCCAGCAGTTATATTTCACTGGTCACCCCCAAAGCCAATTCTTCTTTTGGCCACCTTTCCTTCCAGTTCTTTTCTGCCAATGACTGGAACGAACTGCAAAAATCGCTGAAGCTGGAGACTCTTATCTGCCTCACTAACTTCAAGCACCAGCTGTCAGAGCAGCTCACAGATCATTGCACCTGTACATAGCCCATCTGTAAATAGCCCATCCAACTATCTCATCCCCATACTGTATTTATTTATTTATTTTGATCCTTTGCACCACAGTATCTCTACTTGCACATTCATCTTCTGTGTAACGGTTGTTTGAAGAAGAGGACCAAGGTGCAGAGTGGTTCGTGTTCATGATTTTTAATAAAACTGAACACTAGAACAAAAATAACAAAGCGGAACAAACGAAACAGTTCTGTCTGGTGCAGACACACAAAACAGAAAATAACCACCCACAAAACACAGGTGGGAAAAGGCTATGGTTCTCAATCAGCGACAACGATAGACAGCTGCCTCTGATTGAGAACCACACCCGGCCAAACACACAGAAATAGAAAACATAGAACACAAAACATAGAATGCCCACCCTAACTCATGCCCTGACCAAACCAAAATAGAGACATAAAAAGGATCTCTAAGGTCAGGGCGTGACATTCTGCACATCTATCACTCCAGTGTTTAATTGCTATACCATAATTACCTCACCAATTTGGCCTATTTTATTGCATCCCTTATTTTACCTCATCACACTATGTATACTTTTTATTTTTATTTAATTTACATTTCTACTGTATTATTGACTGTATGTTTGTTTAGTCCATGTGTAACTCTGTGTTGCTGTATGTGTCAAACTGCTTTTCTTTATCTTGACCAGGTCGCAGTTGTAAATGAGAACTTGCTCTCAACTAGCCTACCTGGTTAAATAAAGGTGAAATAAATAAATATAAATGAACCATTGAGTGCTTTCAGAAAGTATTCACACCCCTTTACTTTTCCCACATTTTGTTGTGTTACAGCCTGAATTTAACAATGATTACATTTACATTTTGTGTCACTGATCTACACACAATGACCCATAATGTCAAAGTGGAATTTTGCTTGTAGAACATTTTAGAAATGTCTTGAGTCAATAAGGGTTCGACCACTTTGTTATGGCAAGCCTAAATAAGTTCAGGAGTAAAAATGTGCTTAACAAATCACATAATAAGTTGCATGGACTCATTGTGTGTTCAATAATAGTGGTTAACATGACTTTTGAATGATCTACCCCGTCTCTGTACCCCACACATACAATTATCTGTAATTGCAGTGAACTTCAAACAAAGATTTAACCACAAAGACCAGGAAGGTTGGCAGTTTAATGGATGGGATATTTGAAAAGTTAGGATGGATTAACAACATTGTAGTTACTCCACAATACTAACCTAATTGACAGAGTGAAAAGAAGGAAGCCTGTACAGAATACAAATATTACAAAACATGCATCCTGTTTGAAACAAGCCACTTAAATAATACTGTAAAGAAAATGTGGCTAAAATAATGAACTTTATGTCCTGAATACAAAAAGCGTTATGTTTGAGGCAAATCCAACACAACACATCACCGAGTAGCTCTCTACATATTTTCAAAGATGGTGGCGGCTGCTAGGGAGGTTTTTGGGATATAAAGAAACGGAATAAAGCTAAGCAGGCAAAATCCTTGAGGAAAGCTTGGTTTAATCATCTTTCCAACAGACACTGGGAGACAAATTACGCTTTCATTTCTTCTAACCGACAATAACTTTTGAACATCCAACCAGCGGAGTTACTTACCCCAATTCAACTTCGACTTATCTGCTCTGTGCTCTCTCTGGAATTCTGACCCAATTTCCGGGGGAACCCAAGAGGAAACGCCAGTGTTACAGAGGCAAGAGAGGGGGGATCCTGGTGAGAATAAGGCGAAGTGAAAACAGGCCTCCCTACATTCTATTGGCCAGTCACTTGATAATAAGATGGATGACCTCCGATCTCTGATTTGCTACCAACGGGACTCTGGTAACTGAAATATTGTCTTATTGTCTGAAACATAGCTTTTGGACAAGATACGATAACAGCTGAAAACTCCCTAGGGAGATAAAAGAGTCTTAATTTGACCATCAGGTATTCCAAGACGGGTGAGCCAATTGCACTCAAGTCAGGACACCATTTGTTGTTGATGAAAAGGCAAGAATCATATCACCTCCACCTTACCGACAACCCTAGACCCACTTCAGTCTGCATACCGCCCCAACAGGTCCACAGATGACGCAATCGCCATCACACTGCACACTGCCCCATCCCATCTGGACAAAAGGAATATCTATGTAAGAATGCTGTTCATTGACTACAGCTCAGCATTCAACACCATAGTGCCCTCCAAGCTCATCATCAAGCTGGAGGCCCTGGGTCTCAACCCCGCCTTGTGCAACTGGGTCCTGGACATTCTGATGGGCCGCCCCGCACTACAAGGGTGAGTGCTCAGCCCCCTCCTGTACTCCCTGTTCACCCACGACTGCGTCGACAGATAAGATCTAAACCAGGCCAGAACTTGTCCATGTAGACCAATTTGGGTTTCCAATCTCTCCAAAATAATGTGGTGATCGATGGTATCAAAAGCAGCACTAAGGTCTAGGAGCACGAGGACAGATGCAGAGCCTCGGTCTGATGCCATTAAAAGGTAATTTACCACCTTCACAAGTGCAGTCTCAGTGATATGATGGGGTCTAAAACCAGACTGAAGCATTTCGTATACATTGTTTGTCTTCGGGAAGGCAGTGAGTTGCAGCACAACAGCCTTTTCTAAAATTTTGAGAGGAATGGAAGATTCGATATAGGCCGATAGTTTTTTATATTTTCTGGGTCAAGGTTTGGCTTTTTCAAGAGAGCCTTTATTACTGCCACTTTTAGTGAGTTTGGTACACATCCGGTGGGTAGAGAGCCGTTTATTATGTTCAACATAGGAGGGCCAAGCACAGGAACCAGCTCTTTCAGTAGTTTAGTTGGAATTGGGTCCAGTATGCAGCTTGAAGGTTTAGAGGCAATGATTATTTTCATCATTGTGTCAAGAGATATGGTACTAAAAAACTTGCGTGTCTCTCTTGATCCTAGGTCCTGGCAGAGTTATGCAGAGTCAGGACAACTGAGCTTTGAAGGAATGTGCAGATTTAAAGAGGAGTCTGTAATTTGCTTTCTAATAATCATGATCTTTTCCTCAAAGAAGTTAATTAATTTATTACTGCTAAAGTGAAACCCATCCTCACTTGGGGAATGCTACTTTTTAGTTAGCTTTGCGATAGTATCAAAAATAAATTTCGGATTGTTCTTATTTTCCTCCATTAAGTTGGAGAAATAGGATGATCGAGCAGCAGTTTGGGCTCTTCGATACTGCACGGTACTGTCTTTCCAAGCTAGTGGGAAAACTTCCACTTTGGTGTGACTCCATTTCCGTTCCAATTTTCTGGAAGCTCGGGTATTTTCTGTATACCAGGGAGATAATTTCTTATGAGAAATGTTTTTAGTTTTTAGGGGTGCAATTGCATCTAGGGTATTGCGCAAGGTTAAATTGAGTTCCCCAGTTAGATGGTTAACTGATTTTTGTCCTCTGACGTCCTTGGGTAGGCAGAGGGAGTCTGGAAGGTCATCAAGGAATCTTTGTGTTGTCTGTGAATTTATAGCACGACTTTTGATGCCCCTTGGTTGGGGTCTGAGCAGATTATTTGTTGCAATTCCAAACATAATAAAATGGTGGTCCGATAGTCCAGGATTATGAGGAAAAACATTAAGATCCACAACATTTATTCCATGGGACAAAACTAGGTCCGGAGTATGACTGTGACAGTGAGTAGGTCCAGAGACATGTTGGACAAAACCCACTGAGTCAATGATGGCTCCAAAAGCCTTTTGGAGTGGGTCTGTGGACTTTTCCATGTGAATATTAAAGTCACCAATCGTTGTTTCAAACCAGAGAATCTTGTTTCTCATTGTTTGAGATTCTTTAGTTGCCCTTTGGCAAACTCCAAGTGGACTGTCATTTGCCTTTTACTGAGGAGTGGCTTCTGTCTGGTAACTCTACCATAAAGGCCTGATTGGTGGAGTGCTGCAGAGATGGTTGTCCTTCTGGAAGGTTCTCCCATCTCCAAAGAGGAACTCTAGAGCTCTGTCAGAGTTACCATTGGGTTCTTGGTCACCTCCCTGATTGCTCAGTTTGGAAACATCTCAAGGATGATCAACAGAAACAGGAGCTCAATTTAGAGTCTCATAGCAAAGGGTCTGAATACTTATGTAAATAAGGTATTTCTGTTTTTTTTTTAAATACATTTGCAAACATTTCTAAAAACCTGTTTTTGCTTTGTCATGATGGGGTATTTTGTGTAGACTGCTGTGATTTTTATTTATTTAATACATTTTACATTTTTTATTTCATCTTTATTTAACTAGGCAAGTCAGTTAAGAACAAAATCATATTTACAACAACACCCTAGAAACAGTGGGTTAACTGCCTTGTTCAGAACAACATATTTTTTACTTTGTTAGCTCAGGGATTCGATCTAGCATCCTTTTGGTTGCTGGCCCAACGCTCTAACCACTAGGCTACCCTGCCGCCGTGACAAACAAAATGCTGTTACAACCTCCCAATCTGGAGGGAATATGGGTGGGGATTTAGTATGGGTGTGTGTGTGTGTGTGTGTGTGTGTGTGTGTGTGTGTGTGTGTGTGTGTGTGTGTGTGTGTGCCTGCATGTGTGCACCAACAAAGACAGACACCGTAACAACCAAGACAGGGACACCTCAACAACCAAGAGAGACACCTTAACAACCAAGAGAGAGACACCTTAACAACCAAGACAGAAACACCTTAACAACCAAGACAGAGACACCTTAACAACCAAGAGAGACACCTTAACAACCAAGAGAGACACCTTAACAACCAAGACAGAAACACCTTAACAACCAAGACAGAAACACCTTAACAACCAAGAGAGACACCTTAACAACCAAGACAGAAACACCTTAACAACCAAGACAGAAACACCTTAACAACCAAGAGAGACACCTTAACAACCAAGACAGAAACACCTTAACAACCAAGACAGAGACACCTTAACAACCAAGAGAGACACCTTAACAACCAAGAGAGACACCTTAACAACCAAGACAGAAACACCTTAACAACCAAGACAGGGAAACCTTAACAACCAAGAGACACCTTAACAACCAAGACAGATACACCTTAACAACCAAGAGAGACACCTTAACAACCAAGACAGAAACACCTTAACAACCAAGACAGAGACACCTTAACAACCAAGACAGAAACACCTTAACAACCAAGACAGAGACACCTTAACAACCAAGACAGAGACACCTTAACAACCAAGACAGAGACACCTTAACAACCAAGACAGAAACACCTTAGCAACCAAGACAGAAACACCTTAACAACCAAGACAGACAGCTGTCAGAAACTGCCAAAACACAACCTCCAACTACAGTATCTCTCCTTTCATTCCCTTGGTCCTTCCTTCCTCCTCCCCCCCCCCCTCTCTCTCTCTCGCGACACAGAACAATGTTTGGCGGGCCCTCAAATCTAAACAGCTGTTCCTAGCAGCAGCAGATCAGCTCGTTTTAATGGGAAACATAATTTATTTTGTCTGCAGCGAGGTTCCGGCAGGCCCCTAGAGAGAGCCACAGTAAGAGCCCGGGCCCCGGAGTGGTAGCCACTCACTATCAGAGGCCCCAGAAAACCACACGCTTACACACAGAGAGCACATCACAGGGCCTGTGGAACCATCAAAGAGAACCAGTGGAGAAGGGAGGAGGGGAGGAGGGATAAAGAAGCTTGGGGAATAGAGCTCTGCATCTGTTAGGGTCACGATGGAGAGGATAGGAGAGGAGAAAAGAGAGAGGAAGGCAGGGGAGAGGAAGAAGAGGAAGAGGAGGAAAAGAGGAGAGACGGGGAGGGGAGAGGTTGAGTGTGTCGGCAGGGAACGTTTTCTCGTCGCCTGTCAAGCTATCATTGACCTATGGAGGAATGAGCGGATACTCCTAACGATGCCACTGAGGCTGGGTGTAAAAGTGTGTGTGTTTGTGTGTGTGTGTGTGTGTGTGTGTGTGTGTGTGTGTGTGTGTGTGTGTGTGTGTGCGTGTGTGTGTGTGTGTGTAATACTGGGGAGTCTTCTACTTTAAGAAGCAAAAGTCATGTCTACAATCTACACACTCACAAAATGCAGTATAGGGGAGAAGAACACAACACTGATAGAAACACAGATACCCTTCTGTAGTGGTTTCTATCCTTCTGTAGTGGCTTCCATCCTACCATAGTGGATTCTACCCTACCATAGTGGATTCCATCCTTCCATAATAGATTCCATCCTTCAATTGTGGATTTAACCTTCTATAGTGGCTTCCATCCTTCCATAGTGGCTTCCATCAAATCACTATGTTATTGGTCACATACACATATTTAGCAGATGTCATTGCAGGTGTTAGAAAATGCTTGTGTTCCTAGTATCTAATACAGCCCGAAAGGATGTGAGGGTCTTAGTTTGTGAGGGTCTTAGGGGCCAAGCCAAATTACTTCAGCCTCCTGTGCTGTTGCGCCTTCTTCGCCACACTGTCTGTGTGGGTGGACCATTTCAGATTCTCAGTGATGTGTACGTCGAGGAACTCGAAGCTTTCCACCTTCTCAACCGAGGTCCCATCGATGTGGATAGGGGCGTGCTCCCAATGCTGCTTCCTGAAGTCCACGATCAGCCCCTTTGTTTTGTTGACATTGTGTGAGAGGTGGTTTTCTTGCACCACTCTGCCAGGGTCCTCACCTCCTCCCTGTAGGCCGTCTCGTCGTTGTTGGTAATCAGGCCTACTACTGTTGTGTCATCTGCAAACTTGATGATTGAGTTGGAGGCGTGTGTGGCCACGCAGTTGTCGTGTCTTTGGCTATGCCGGATTAAGTGATATGACATGCTATTCTATAAAATCCTTTCTCTGTAAATTAATATTACCTGATTGAGCTAATCATGAAAATCTAATTAACTAGAAAGTCTGGGCACCACAAAATAATATTTATAGAGCTTTTATATTCCGAATAAACTCTTAAAGACCTAGTAATATTTTACATATTAATTGTCACCTCATTTCAGTCTCATCTGAAAGTTGTAAATTCTTGGTTATCTTCACGAACCCTGACTAAAAAGTTGAATCAGCAATGCAAAATTGGGTTTAATTATTTATTTACTAAATACCTAACTAATCACACAGAATGACATATACACAGAATGAATCATACCTTGATTACAAATTATGTCATAAAGGAAAACGTCCCTATCGGGCGGAACAGATATGACAGCTGGTTACCCAAAGAAAAGGGTGCTGGGTTTGAGTGAAAGAGCGGGAAGACTGAGGGACACAGGGAGAATCTGTGCTATCCTAAATACAGTATCTGATGCATTCTAAATTACCACCCATTTGGAAAAGGAAAACGCAATAAATATTTACTCTGAGCTGCGCTTCGGTAGGTTGGTGGTAGATGGAAGGCCGTGTTGCCCCACAAAGTCCTTTGTCCTTTGAAGAATGTCTCTGCTGGTGAATTGGATACGTTGTAGTAACGTCGTTGTGTGGTAGACGGGATCCTCTGTTCTTTCCTAGCCCACGTTTGCAGCTGCTGTTGCTAACTCAACGGCTAGGAGGTATCACTTCTGTGAATAAGAGTATCAAAGTGAATAAGAGTTCAAAGTTCATACAATTCGCAACCAAAGCTCACGCTGAGGTTGGCTTCGTTTTTTTGTAGGTTTTTTTTGTTGTAGTTTTTTGTAATTATTATCTGAACCATTCTGACATCGGACCGTCATTGTAACGACGTTCGTCTGTAGGAGGAGAAGCGGACCAAAAAGCAGCGTGGTGGTTATTCATGTTCTTTAATGGAAAACTGAACGATACATGAAATAACTCAAATCTACAAAACAACAAACGGAACGTGAAAACCTATACAGCCTATCCTGTGACAACAAACACAGTGACAGGAACAATCACCCACAAACACACAGTGAAACCCAGGCTACCTAAGTATGATTCTCAATCAGAGACAACTAATGACACCTGCCTCTGATTGAGAACCATACTGGGCCGAAAACATAGAAATGCCCCAAAACATAGAAAAACAAACATAGACTGCCCACCCAACTCACGCCCTGACCATACTAAATAAATACAAAACAACAGAAATAGAGGTCAGAACGTGACAGTACCCCCCCCCCAAAGGTGCGGACTCCGGCCGCAAAACCTTGACCTATAGGGGAGGGTCTGGGTGGGCGTCTGTCCGCGGTGGCGGCTCTGGCGCGGGACGCGGACCCCACTTCACCATTGTCTTAGTCCGCCTTATTGTCCGCCTCCCTGGCTTATTCACCATGGCCACCCCTCTCAATGACCCCACTGGACAGAGGGGCTGCTCGGGACAGAGGGGCAGCTCGGGACAGAGGTGAAACAGCTGCTCGGGAAAGAGGGACAACTGCTCGGGACAGAGGGGCAGCTGCTCGGGACAGAGGGGCGATAGCAGCTCGGGACAGAGGGGCGATAGCAGCTCGGGACAGAGGGCCGATAGCAGCTCGGGACAGAGGGGCGATAGCAGCTCGGAACAGAGGGGCGATAGCAGCTCGGGACAGAGGGGCGATAGCAGCTCGGGACAGAGGGGCGGCAGCTGCTCGGGACAGAGGGGCGGCAGCTGCTCGGGACAGAGGGGCGGCAGCTGCTCGGGACAGAGGGACAGCTGCTCGGGACAGAGGGACAGCTGCTCGGGACAGAGGGGCGGCAGCAGCTTGGGACAGAGGGGCGACAGCTGCTCTGGACAGAGGGGCAGCTGCTCGGGCGGCCCCTGGCTGACTGACGGCACTGGCGGCCCCTGGCTTACTGGCGGCCCCTGGCTGACTAGCGGCACTGGCGGCCCCTGGCTTACTGGCTTACTGGCGGCACTGGCGGCCCCTGGCTGACTGGCGGCACTGGCGGCCCCTGGCTGACGGGCGGCACTGGCGGCTCCTGGCAGACGGGCGGCGCTGGCGGCGCTGGGCAGACGGGCGGCGCTGGCGGCGCTGGGCAGACGGGCGGCGCTGGCGGCGCTGGGCAGACGGGCGGCGCTGGCGGCGCTGGGCAGACGGGCGGCGCTGGCGGCGCTGGGCAGACGGACGGCGCTGGCGCCGCTGGGCAGACGGGCGGCGTTGGCGGCGCTGGGCAGACGGGAGGCTCAGCTGGCGCTGGGCAGACGGGAAGCTCAGCTGGCGCTGGGCAGACGGGAAGCTCAGCTGGCGCTGGGCAGACGGGAAGCTCCGGCAACGCTGGAGAAGAGGAAGGCCCTGGTAGCGCCGGAGAGGCGGGAGACTCCGGCAGCGGCGTCGGACAGGCGGGAGGCTCCGGCAGCGGCGCCGGACAGGCGGGAGGCTCCGGCAGAGGCGCCGGACAGGCGGGAGGCTCCGGCAGCGGCGCCGGACAGGCGAGAGGCTTCGGCAGAGGCGCCGGACAGGTGGGAGGCTCCGGCAGCGCTGGAGAGGAGGAAGCCCCTGTAAGGATGGGCCGGAGAGACAGACTGGTACGGGGGGCTGCCACCGGAGGGCTGGTGCGTGGAGGTGGTGACGGATAGACCGGACCGTGAAGGCGTACTGGAGATCTTGAGAGCAGGGCTGGCACCAACCGCCCTGGCTTGATCTTCACCCTAGCCCGGCAGATGTGGGGAGCTGGGATGTAGCGCACCGGGCTAAGCACGCGTACTGGGGACACCGTGCGAACAACTGCATAACACGGTGCCTGACCAGCACCATGCCCGCCACAGTTAGCACTGCTAGGAGCACTGTAATGCTGAGATGGCACAGGACGTGCAAGGCTAGGGAGATGCACAGGAGGCCTGGTGCGTGAGGCTGGCACAGTCTTCACCAGACCCCTCGCACGCACCTCAGGATGAGTATGGATAGCTGACCCCGGTGCCATTAAATCCCTGACACGCTCCGTCGGGCGAATGTCGTGCCTCATGCACCAAACCAGCAAATCCCTCATATCTCTCTCCTCCAATTTCCCCATTAACTCCTTCACAGTCTCTGCTTCGCTCACCTCCAACACCAGCTCTGGTTCTGAGCTCCTCCTTGGCTCCTCACGATAAACGGGGGGAGTTGGCTCAGGTCTGACTCCTGACTCTGCCACACTCCCCCTGTGCCCCCCCCCCAAGAAATTTTTGGGGCTGACTCTCGGGCTTCCGTCCGCGCCGCCGTGCTTGCTTCGCCAACCTCAATCTCCTGTAACCTTCCGCGCACTGTTCCATCGAATCCCAGGCGGGCTCTGGCACTCTCCCTGGGTTGACCGCCCACCTGTCTATCTCCTCCCAAGTTGTGTAGTCCAGATTCTGCTCCCATGTCCCAAAATCCTGATCTCGCTGTTGCTGTTCCTGCCTCTGTTCCTTCTCCTGCTGCTGCCTTTGCTGCTGCTGCTGTTGCTCCTGCTGCACCAGTCGCTTCTCCTGCTGCTGCTGTTGCTGCAGCTGTTGCTGCAGCCTCTGTTTACCACGCCGCTTGGTCCTTGGTGGGTGGGTGATTCTGTAACGACGTTCGTCTGTAGGAGGAGAAGCGGACCAAAAAGCAGCGTGGTGGTTATTCATGTTCTTTAATGGAAAACTGAACGATACATGAAACAACTCAAATCTACAAAACAACAAACGGAACGTGAAAACCTATACAGCCTATCCTGTGACAACAAACACAGTGACAGGAACAATCACCCACAAACACACAGTGAAACCCAGGCTACCTAAGTATGATTCTCAATCAGAGACAACTAATGACACCTGCCTCTGATTGAGAACCATACTAGGCCGAAAACATAGAAATGCCCCAAAACATAGAAAAACAAACATAGACTGCCCACCCAACTCACGCCCTGACCATACTAAATAAATACAAAACAACAGAAATAGAGGTCAGAACGTGACAGTCATCCTCACATCCTCAGAACAGGAGGTTACATTTTCGTCAAGGCTTTATATAGTGGAGCGAGAAGGGTGTGTTTGAAAAGTTTTATAACCTATGTCTCTTCACAGGGGTGGGCCACTGATTGAGCAGAGCCCTAACCTTATGAAAACCCAAATCTCTCATTTGGAAGCTAAAATTACATTTAATCTTTTCACCAATAATTTTATATTCAAACATTTATATTGAACAACAATTCCATGTGAACCCGATAACTTCAATGTGCAGGCTTTCCACTGTAGAGTTTATGTCATCTTATCATTGATGAGAATGTGTCAGATGACAACCGAACTGACATCATATTCATTAAGTACCACCGCATATGTTCAATTGGTCGGATTACCAGAATATAGTTAATTTTCCCCCACCTTCTGATGTTCCCAGAATCTTTATGTTAACCAAAGGATTTTCAAATGACACATCAGTAGGGTAGAGAGAGGAAAAAGGGGGGAAGAGGTATTTATGACGCTCATAAACCTAACCCCAGGCCAACGTCATGACATAGTCATATGTGAACAGGGAGTACAGGAGGGGGCTGAGCACGCACCCTTGTGGGGCCCCAGTCTTCAGGATCAGCAAAGTGGAGGTGTTGTTTCCTACCTTTACCACCTGGGTGCAGCCCGTCAGGAAGTCCAGGACCCAGTTGCACAGGGCAGGGTTCAGACCCAGGGCCCAGAGCTTCATGATGAGCTTGGAGGGTACTATGGTGTTGAATGCTGAGCTATAGTCAATAAACAGCATTCTGACATAGCTATTCCTCTTGTCCAGATGGGATGGGGCAGTGTGCTGTGAAATGGTGATTGCATTGTCTGTGGATCTATTGGGACAGTAACCAAATTTAAGTGGGTCTAGGGTATCAGGTAAGGTAGAGGTGATATTAACTAGCCTCTCAAATCACTTGAAGTGAGTCCTACAGGGCCATAGTCATTTAGTTCAGTTACCTTTGCTTTCTTGGGTACAGGAACAATGGTGGACATCTTGAAGCAAGTGGGGACAGCAGACTGGGAGAGGATGAAATAAAACATGTCTGTCAACACTCCAGCCATCCTTTCATAGTGGCTGCCACCTTTCCATATTGGCTTCCATCGTTCCGTAGTGACTTCCACCCTTCCATATTGGCTTCCATCGTTCCGTAGTGACTTCCACCCTTCCATAGTGGCTCCCACCCTTCCATAGTGGCTTCCATCCTTTCATAGTGGCTCCCACCCTTCCATAGTGGCTTCCACCCTTCCATAGTGGCTTCCACCCTTCCATAGTGGCTTCCATCCTTCCATAGTGGCGTCTACCCTTCCATATTGGCTGCAATCATTCCATAGTTGCTTCCATCCTTCCATAGTGGCATCTACCCTATAATAGTGGCTTCCACACTTCCATATTGGCTGCAATAATTCCATAGTGGCTTCCATCCTTCCATAGTGACGTCTACCCTATAATAGTGGCTTCCACCCTTCCATAGTGGCTTTCATCCTTCCATAGTGGCATCTACACTTCCATAGTGGCTCCATTCTTCCATATTGGCTTCAATCTTTCCATAGTGGCTTCCATCCTTCCATAGTGGCGTCTACCCTTCCATAGTGGCTTCCAACCTTCCATATTGGCTTCAATCTTTCCATAGTGGCTTCCATCCTTCCATTGTGGCTTCCACCCTCTTCAATCTTTCCATAGTGGCTTCCTTCCTTCCATAGTGGCTTCTACCCTCTTCAATCTTTCCATAGTGGTTCCCATCCTTCCATAGTGGCTTCCACCCTTCCATAGTGGCTTCCATCCTTCCATAGTGGCTTCTACCCTCTTCAATCTTTCCATAGTGGCTTCCATCCTTCCATAGTGGCTTCCACCCTCTTCAATCTTTCCATAGTGGCTTCCTTCCTTCCATAGTGGCTTCCACCCTTCCATTGTGGCTCCCACCCATCCATAGTGGCTTCCACCCTTCCATAGTGGCTTCCATCCTTCCATAGTGGCTCCCATCCTCCCATAGTGGCTCCCATCCTTCCATAGTGGCTTCCACCCTTCCATAGTGGCTCCCACCCATCCATAGTGGCTTCCACTCTTCCATAGTGGCTCCCACCCTTCCATAGTGGCTTCCATCATTCCATAGTGGCTCCCATCCTTCCATAGTGGCTTCCATCCTTCCATAGTGGCTTCCATCCTGAATCGATACAAGATTGACGGCAAAAACATGTTGGCATAAAACCCCTCCAATTGACCAGTATCCCAGTTTCTCTGAGGGACTGGATACAATATTAGACCATTCCATTCCAGCCATTTTTCCAAGTTAAGTATGAATGTTAGCGCTGACTCTATGAAGCACAGTAGAGGCTGGAGTAGGCCTGAGGCAGGACCACAGGGCTCTGGCAGGTGGATCAGATCAATATCAATATCACCTACAACAAGAGACTGACTCTGAGCCAGAGGGGCTCCCCCAGAAGCGAGAGAGAGGAAGGGAGAGATGGAGAGAGAGGGAGAGGGTGGTGAAGAGAGAGACAGAGGGGCTCCCCCAGGAGCGAGAGAGAGGAAGGGAGAGATGGAGAGAGAGGGAGAGGGTGGTGAAGAGAGAGACAGAGGGTGGTGGAGAGAAAGAGAGGGGATGGGGAGAGAAAGAGGAGGGGGATGAGAGGGAAGGAGAAAGTGAGAGGGAGGTGGAGGGAGAGAAAGAGGGGGACAGAGAGTGATGGAGAGAGAAACCTGGGCTGTCCACACCACACTCACTCATACACTCACACACACACACACACACACACACACACACACACACACACACACACACACACACACACACACATACGGATGCGAGCCCACATGGACACACAAACGTAAACACACACACCTGCAGGCTGCTGCTCTTAGCGCTGTCTCCCTTTCTTCTGATTGGGTAAATATGATCCAATCCAGAGAGCCAGGTCATGATTGAGGAGGAAAAGTAGCAGATTGGCTTTTACAGACAGAAAGGCAGACAGAGAAGCAGGCAGACAGACAGACAGACAGACATAAAAAAGACAAACAGAGAAGCAGGCAGACAGACAGACATAAAAAAGACAGACAGAGAAGCAGGCAGCCAGACAGACATAAAAAAAGAGACAGAGAAGCAGGCAGACAGACAGACATAAAAAAGACAGACAGAGAAGCAGGCAGCCAGACAGACATAAAAAAAGAGACAGAGAAGCAGGCAGACAGACAGACATAAAAAAGACAGACAGAGAAGCAGGCAGACAGACAGACATAAAAAAGAGAGAGGTCGGGAGCATCTTCAATGAGGTGGGGAGCATCTTCATCTTCAATGAGGTGGGGAGCATCTTCAATGAGGTGGGGAGCATCTTCAATGAGGTCGGAAGCATCTTCAATGAGGTGTGGAGCATCTTCAATGAGGTGGGGAGCATCTTCAATGAGGTGGGGAGCATCATCTTCAATAAGGTGGGGAGCATCTTCAATGAGGTGGGGAGCATCATCTTCAATGAGGTGGGGAGTATCTTCAATGAGGTGGGGAGCATCTTCAATGAGGTGGGGAGCATCTTCAATGAGGTCGGAAGCATCTTCAATGAGGTGGGGAGCATATTCAATGAGGTGGGGAACATCATCTTCAATGAGGTGGGGAGCATCTTCAATGAGGTGGGGAGCATCTTCAATGAGGTGGGGAGCATCATCTTCAATGAGGTGGGGAGCATCTTCAATGAGGTGGGGAGCATCATCTTCAATGAGGTGGGGAGCATCTTCAACGAGGTCGGGAGCATCTTCAATGAGGTGGGGAGCATCTTCAATGAGGTCGGAAGCATCTTCAATGAGGTGGGGAGCATCTTCAATGAGGTGGGGAGCATCTTCAATGAGGTGGGGAGCATCTTCAATGAGGTGGGGAGCATCTTCAATGAGGTGGGGAGTGGAGAGCGACTTTCTGAACTACCACCCTGAGACTGAGGGCCCCTATTGGCCCCTGAAGAATGACTATACACACTCACACACACACACATACACCGCATACACTCCAGTGTTGTGCTGGGGGGCACAGATTTGAAATAAAACATTCACAGCAGCCACTTTTTGGGAAATCAGCAGGAATAACACACACAGTACAGTCCAGTAGAGTAGAGCACAGTAGAGTACAGTAGAGCACAGTACAGTAGAGCACAGTACAGTAGAGCACAGTAGAGTAGAGCACAGTAGAGTACAGTAGAGCACAGTACAGTAGAGCACAGTACAGTAGAGTACAGTACAGTACAGTAGAGCATAGTACTGTAGAGTAGAGCACAGTACAGTAGAGTACAGTATAGTAGAGCACAGTAGAGTACAGTAGAGCACAGTACAGTAGAGCACAGTACAGTAGAGCACAGTAGAGTAGAGCACAGTACAGTAGAGTACAGTACAGTACAGTAGAGCAGAGTACTGTAGAGTAGAGCACAGTACAGTAGAGTACAGTACAGTAGACCACAGTACAGTAGAGTACAGTAGAGTAGAGTACAGTAGAGTAAAGCACAGTACAGAACAGTACAGTACAGTAGAGTACAGTAGAGTAGAGTAGTCTGGTCTGGTCTAGTCTGGTATAGTCTTGTATAGTCTGGTCTAGTCTTGTATAGTCTAGTCTAGTATAGTCTAGTCTGGTCTGGTCTGGTCTGGTATAGTCTGGTCTAGTCTAGTCTGGTCTGGTCTAGTCTGGTATTGTCTAGTATAGTCTGGTCTAGTCTGGTCTGGTCTGGTACAGTATGGTCTAGTATGGTCTAGTCTGGTCTGATACAGCATGGTGAACATAAACATTATGAGTTTCCTTGGATGTTTTTAGTTTTTTTCTGGTTGAGAGGGCGTCTGTGTGTGCTTGTGGTGGTCACATGACACGTGACAACACACACACAGTGTTGTGTTGACCTTTAGGCTAGGGTCATGTCAGAGGGGACTCCGTCTCTCTCTCCTGACCGACATTCACACACAAACAGGAAGATGCCCTTGGGAAGGAAGTCATATTTTTTTACATCTTGGTGTTTGGAGGATGGCTACAGTGTATAGATCAACGCTAGGAAGGGAGAGATGTGGCATCAGTTTGTTTGTGTGTGTATATGTGTGTATATATGTGTATGTGTGTATGTGTAGATGTGAGTGTGTGTGTGTGTATGTGTGTATATGTGTGTGTAGATGTTTGTGTGTTTGTGTATATATGTATGTGTGTGTATATGTGTGTAAATGTGTATGTGTGTGTGTGTATATGTGTGTATATGTATGGGTGTGTATGTGTGTGTGTATGTGTGTATTTGTGTGTGTAGTGTGTGTGTGTATTTATGTGTGTGTACATGTATATGTGTGTATATGTGTGTGTGTGTGTGTATATATGTATGTGTGTGTGTGTGTGTGTGTGTGTGTGTGTGTGTGTGTGTGTGTGTAAAGTTGAGAATGACACAAAATTATTATTTTCACAAAGTCATCAAGAACTTCAAGGAGAGCGGTTCAATTGTTGTGAAGAAGGCTTCAGGGCGCCCAAGATTGATTGATAATTCGAGACTATTGTGCAAAACTACGTCTGATATGATGATATACTGTACACTGAAAATAGACAACAGAGGTGAGTGGTCAGTTGAGTGGTCAGTTGTCATGACGTCTTGTTGTCATGACGTCTTGTTGTCATGACGTCTTGTTGTCAGGCTGTATCTTCCGGTCCCTAGCTCTGTTCGAAATGGCATCGTTGTTTTTGTTCAAGTAAGTGATTTACTCAAACAAACTACTGTCCTACTTTTCCTCAGATACAGATCTAAGGCATGTCAACATCTCTTCAACCAAAAATACATATTTTTAACATATTCTGCTCATAGACTTCTGCCTCACCACCCGTCAGTAAACCTACAGCACATGTACCGGCTACAACTCAGAGTTTTCCGAGTTGAAATTAAATTCATGACTACTCATGCTACTGTAACAGTATAACTTTAGACCGTCCCCTCGCCCATACCCGGGCGCGAACCAGGGACCCTCTGCACACATCAACAACAGTCACCCACGAAGCATCGTTACCCATCGCTCCACAAAAGCCACAGCCCTTGCAGAGCAAGGGGAACCACTACTTCAAGGTCTCAGAGCAAGTGACGTCACTGATTGAAACACTATTTAGCGTGCACCACCGCTAACTAAGCTAGCGTTTCACATCCGTTACACTAGCACCACCGCTAACTAAGCTAGCGTTTCACACCCGTTACACTAGCACCACCGCTAACTAAGCTAGCTGTTTCACACCCGTTACACTAGCACCACCGCTAACTAAGCTAGCTGTTTCACATCCGTTACACTAGCACCACCGCTAACTAAGCTAGCTGTTTCACACCCGTTACACTAGCACCACCGCTAACTAAGCTAGTTGTTTCACATCCGTTACACTAGCACCACCGCTAACTAAGCTAGCGTTTCACATCCCTTACACTACTTTAATCTGTATCTAATCTGTGATTATTTAAAAGCATCGTCATATCACGACTGTTTGGTGGTGTTAGCATCAATCAATGGGTAATAACGATCTACATTGCCACAGTATCCCATTATGTCCATTGTGTTCCTTGAGCATTTTTTAAAAAAATGTGTGTGTGTGTGTGTGTGTGTATGTAGAGTGCATGTGTTAGCATGTGTGTGTGTGTGTGTGTGTGTGTGTGTGTGTGTGTCTCTTCACAGTAACCATTGTCCCATAACGTGTAGTTTTATCAGTTTTGCAAATCTGATTTGACTACTTGCTTGAGTTACTTGATGTGGAATAGATGTCCATGTAGTCATGGCTCTATGTAGTACTGTGCATTTCCCAGAGGCTGTTCTGGACTTGGGGACTGTGAGAAGACCCCTGGTGGCATGTGTTGTGGGGTATCTATGGGTGTTCTGAGCTGTGTTCTAGTAGTTTAAACAGACAGTTTGGTGCTTTCCATATGTCAATACTTCTTACAAAGACAAGTAGTGATGAAGTCAATCTCTCCTCTACTTTGAGCCAGGAAAGATTGACATGCATGTTATTGATGTTAGCTCTCTGTGTTCATTTAAGGTCCAGACATGCTGCTCTGTTCTGGGACAGCTGTCACGACTTCTACCGAAGGTAACTAACGCCTCTCCCTGTTCAGGCTGCGCTAGGCACTCGGCGTCGCCGGGTTACTAGCCGCCACTTATCCTTTTTTCCTTTTCTGTCTGTGTTCCTTTTCACACCTGGTTTCATTTGCGTTCATTTCTGTGCGTATATAGGGCACCTGTTGCCTGCCTTAGTTCGTGTGGGATTAGGCTTGTGTGTATTTGCGCTCGATTATCTTTGATGTTTATTGTTTTCACTATTACGCACGTGTATGTAAGTGTCGGAACTGTGGTTGTTCCTCCGTGTGTTGGCACGAGTTTCTGTATCGTTTTCACTATTAAGGCAAGTGTATGTAAGTGTCGGAACTGTGGTTGTTCCTCCGTGTGTTGGCACGAGTTTCTGATTCTTTGAGAGAGTCGTTTTTTTTTGTTTTTTTTCCTCTGTGCCATTTTTGTATTGGTGGACTATACAGTGGGGCAAAAAAAGTATTTAGTCACCCACCAATTGTGCAAGTTCTCCCACTTAAAAAGATGAGAGAGGTCTGTAATTTTCATCATAGGTACACTTCAACTATGACAGACAAAACGAGAAAAAAAATTCCAGAAAATCACATTGTAGGATTTTTTTATGAATTTATTTGCAAATTATGGTGGAAAATAAGTATTTGGTCAATAACAAAAGTTTATCTCAATACTATGTTATATACCCTTTGTTGGCAACGACAGAGGTCATTGTAAGTCTTCACAAGGTTTTCACACACTGTTGCTGGTATTTTGGCCCATTCCTCAATGCAGATCTCCTCTAGAGCAGTGATGTTTTGGGGCTGTTGCTGGGCAACACGGACTTTCAACTCCCTCCAAAGATTTTCTATGGGGTTGAGATCTGGAGACTGGCTAGGCCACTCCAGGACCTTGAAATGCTTCTTACGAAGCCACTCCTTCATTGCCCGGGCGGTGTGTTTGGGATCATTGTCATGCTGAAAGACACAGCCACGTTTCATCTTTAATGCCCTTGGAAGGAGGTTTTCACTCAAAATCTCACGATACATGGCCCCATTCATTCTTTCCTTTACACGGATCAGTCGTCCTGGTCCCTTTGCAGAAAAACAGCCCCAAAGCATGATGTTTCCACCCCCATGCTTCACAGTAGTTATGGTGTTCTTTGGATGCAACTCAGCATTCTTTGTCCTCCAAACACGACGAGTAGAGTTTTTACCAAAAAGTTATATTTTGGTTTCATCTGACCATATGACATTCTCCCAATCTTCTTCTGGATCATCCAAATGCTCTCTAGCAAACTTCAGACGGGCCTGGACATGTACTGGCTTAAGCAGGGGGACACGTTTGGCATTGCAGGATTTGAGTCCCTGGCGGCATAGTGTGTTACTGATGGTAGGCTTTGTTACTTTGGTCCCAGCTCTCTGCAGGTCATTCACTAGGTCTCCCCCGTGTGGTTCTGGGATTTTTGCTCACCGTTCTTCATTTTGACCCCACGGGGTGAGATCTTGCGTGGAGCCCCAGATCGAGGGAGATTATCAGTGGTCTTGTATGTCTTCCATTTCCTAATAATTGCTCCCACAGTTGATTTCTTCAAACTAAGCTGCTTACCTATTGCAGATTCAGTCTTCCCAGCCTGGTGCAGGTCTACAATTTTGTTTCTGGTGTCCTTTGACAGCTCTTTGGTCTTGGCCATAGTGGAGTTTGGAGTGTGACTGTTTGAGGTTGTGGACAGGTGTCTTTTATACTGATAACAAGTTCAAACAGGTGCCATTAATACAGGTAACAAGTGGAGGACAGAGGAGCCTCTTAAAGAAGAAGTTACAGGTCTGTGAGAGCCAGAAATCTTGCTTGTTTGTAGGTGACCAAATGCTTATTTTCCACCATAATTTGCAAATAAATTCTTAAAAAATCCTACAATGTGATTTTCTGGATTTTTTTTTCTCATTTTGTCTGTCATAGTTGAAGTGTACCTATGATGAAAATTACAAAATTAGAACTTGCACAATTGGTGGCTGACTAAATACTTTTTTGTCCCACTGTATATATTAAACACGCTTCTCAAAAATCCCTGCTCTCCTCCTCATCATCACAACAGCTGTAATTTGCCTATGTCCCTCTTTGTGGTACTTGACCACATGACTGGGCAGTAGTCCAGGTGCGACAAAACCAAGGCCTGTAGGAATTGTTTTGTTGATAGCAATTTCAAGAAAGCAGATCAGCGCTTTATAATGAACAGACCTCTCCCTATCCTAGCTACCGTTGCACCAATATGTTTTGACCATTTACAATCTAGGATTACACCAAGCAGTTTAATATCCTCAACTTGCTCAATTTCCACATTATTCATTATAATATTTAGTTGAGGTTTGTGGTTTAGTCAATGCTGTCCCAAATACAATGCCTTTAGTTTTTTAAATATTTCAGACTAGCTTATTACTTGCCACCTATTCTAAAACTGACTGCAGCTCTTTATTAAGGGTTGCAGTCATTTCAGTCGCTGTAGTAGCTGACGTGTATAAATGTTGAGTCATCTGCATACATACACACAGGCTTTACTCAGTGCCAGTGGCAGGTCAGTAGTAAAAAAAAATTAAAGTAAGGTGCCTAGACAGCTGCCCTGGGGAATGCCTGCCTCTACCTGGATTATATTGGAGAGGCTTCCATTAAAGAACACCCTCTGGGTTCTGTTAGACAGATAACTCTCAATCCATAATATAGTAGCGGGTGTAAAGCCATAACACAGAATTTTTTTCAGCAGCAGACTATGATCGATACTGGCAAAAGCTTAAATCAAGTCTAACAAAAAAGTTCCACAATTTTCTTAAAATCAATTTCTTTCAGCCAATCGGTAATTTGTGTAAGTGCTGTACATGTTGAGTGCCTTTCCCTATAAGCGTGCTGAAAGTCAGTTGTTAATTTGTTTACTGTGAAATGGCACTGAGAACGCTGCCTGCCCCAATGCATAGTGCCAACTGTAAAGTATGGTAGAGGAGAAATAATGATCTGGGGCTGTTTTTCATGGTTCGGGCTAGGCCTCTTAGTTCAAGTGAAGGGAAATCTTAACCACTCAAGCAAACAATGACATTCTAGACAATTCTGTGCTTCCAACTTTGTGGCAACAGTCTGGGGAAGGCCCTTTCTGTCATGTACTGTCATGTTGTGTCTTGTTTCTGTCCTTTCCCTTCACCCTGTCTCCCTCTGCTGGTCGTTGTTAGGTTACCTTTTCTCCCCCTCTTTCCCCCAGCTGTGCCTTGTCTCCTCCTAACTACCTCGTCACCCCTTTTCCCACCTGTTCCCTTTTTCCCTCTGATTAGTCCTCTATATCTCTCTCTGTTTCTGCTCCTGTCTTTGTCGGATTCTTGTTTGTGTTGTTCATGCCTGAACCAGACTATCGTCATGTTTGCTGCAACCTTGTCCTGTCCTGTCGGAACCTGCCGGTCCATCTGAGCCTACGTTTTGTTTTGTTATTAAAGAAGCTCTGTTTACGTTAATTCGCTTTTGGGTCCTCATTCACGCACCGTAACACTTTCCTGTTTCAGCATGACAATGCCCCTGTGCACAAAAGCGAGGTCCATAAAGAAATGTTTTGTCGAGATCGATGTGGAAGAACTTGGCTGGCCTGCACAGAGCCCTGACCTCAACCACATTGAACACCTTTGGGATGACTTGGAACGCCGACTGCGAGCCAGGCCCAACATCAGTGCCCAAAACTCACTAATGCTCTTTTGGCTGAATGGAAGCAAGTCCCCACAGCAATGTTCCAACAGGCTGTTATTGCTGATGATTTTGGAATGAGATGTTCGACAACCAGGTGTCCACATAATGTTGGTCATCTTGTGTGTGTATATATATATATATAGATATGTGTGCAGAGCTGTCATCAAGGCAAAGGGTGACTACTTTGAAAAATCTAAAATATATTTTGATTTGTTTAACACTTTTTTGGTTACTACATGGTTCCATATGTGTTGTGATAGTTGTGATGTCTTCACCATAATTTTACAATGTAAAACATATTAAAAACAAAGTCAAACCCTGGAATGAGCAGGTGTGTCCAAACTTGACTTGTATTGTATATCATAAATAAAATCAAAAAGAAACAAAAAATGAATCATATCTACAGTGAGCCAACATTACTTTTCTCGTTTCTCTACAGTGGCTCCTGTATGTGAATTTGAAAATACCCCTTTCCTCTGAGTGATAGCTATCAGACCAGGACAGCTGATATACCTCTCCCTGTTCAGGGGACGAGAAGTCCAACGGTCCAACACAGTCTCTTCTGTCGGGTGTCACACACAATAGAAACCCCCTCGGCAGTCCAGGTGGCCCCTTCACTCAGACCTAGCCAGGGACCGGGCTCCGCGGGGACTCCTTGGCCCCCCTCTCGCCGGCCAGCTTGTCAATCACGAAGGGAGTGCCGTGGTTTCCTGTTTTGATCCGAGTGCTGTGACACATCCTGGCAGGGGCGGCTGTTGTCACACTCACACACACACACACACACACACACACACACACACACACACACACACACACACACACACACACACACACACACACACACACACACACACACACACACACACAATCCCTCCTCACCCCCTTAGGGATGTCCTCCAATCTCTAAGGCTGGTGACTCAGCAGCAGAGGCAGCCCCCTAGTTCCTGTTTCACACACACACACACACACACACACACACACACACACACACACACACACACACACACACACACACACACACACACACACACACCTGCAGGCTGCTGTCTCAGAGGTCACACGCACCACAATCCCACCTCATTAACAGCCCTCTAAGAGCCGGAGGAAACAACGTACAACAGCAGAGAACACACCGTCGGGTGGTAATGTGGCCAGACTCTCAAACGCATCGAACCCTCTGACCTCAGGGGTTCAGCAGCAATTAAAAAGGGTTTTAGTGGCACACTGGCTCCGGAGCAGGGCTCATGCTCCCTGCTGTACCTCCCCCCACTCTGTCAACAGACAGATGTATACAGGCACACACACAAACACACACGCCTAGGCCCATCTTCACAGGAGGGGTCAGGCTGTGCGTGTGTGTCTGTGCCTCTGTGTGTCTGTGTGTCTGTGTGTGTGTGTGTGTGTGTGTGTGTGTGTGTGTGTGTGTGTGTGTGTGTGTGTGTGTACTGTGTGTATTGTGTGTACTGTGTGTGGGTCCTCATGTATCTTTAATCTGATTGATCAATTAGCCCTGAATTTATATCTTATCAATAACACTGTTCATCTGGCCAAATATTTTCATTAGGCCTCGCTCCACACTGGAGAAACAACATGTTTTAAATGAAGCTACATGCACTAACTGTAGCTAAAACAACAAACTGTAGCTAACAAACTTTAGCAAATGAAAATGTAGCTAACAAACTGTATCTAAATGACCTAATTGTAGCAAACAAACTATACACTGTAAACTAGGGATGGGCATTTGAAATTTCGCTATTCAAATAATATCATGAAATTTTTTCAGATACCCGGATAATCAAAGAAAACAAAAATTAATTGTTAGCTGTCATCAAGGCCAAGGATGGCTACTTTGAAGAATCTGAAATATAAAACATATTTAGAAAACAAAAAAAATCCACTTTTTTGGTTACAACATGATTTTATATGTGTTATTTCATAGTTTTGATGTCTTCACTATTATTCTACAA
>NC_143022.1:8102500-8132500 GCF_057628025.1 Oncorhynchus mykiss
TGTGTGTGTGTGTGTGTTAGAGAGGGGAGAGTGTGTGTGTGTGTGTGTTAGAGAGGGGAGAGTGTGTGTGTGTGTGTGTTAGAGAGGGGAGAGTGTGTGTGTGTGTGTGTTAGAGAGGGAGTGTGTGTGTGTGTGTGTGGTTAGAGAGGGGAGTGTGATGTGTGTGTGTGTGTGGGGAGAGTGGAGTGTGTGTGTGTGTTAGAGAGGGGGAGAGTGTGTGTGTGTGTGTGTGTGTTAGAGAGGGGAGAGTGTGTGTGTGTGTGTTAGAGAGGGGAGAGTGTGTGTGTGTTGTGTGTGTGTTAGAGAGGGGAGAGGTGTGTGTGTGTTGTTAGAGAGGGGAGAGTGTGTGTGTGTTTAGAGAGGGAGAGTGTGTGTGTGTTGTGATGTGTGTTAGAGAGGGGAGAGTGTGTGTGTGTGTGGTTAGAGGGGAGAGTGTGTGTGTGTTGTGTGTGTGTAGAGAGGGGAGAGTGTGTGTGTGTTGTGTGTGTGTTAGAGAGGGGAGAGTGTGTGTGTGTGTGTTAGAGGGGAGAGTGTGTGTGTGTTGTGTGTGTGTGTTAGAGAGGGGAGAGTGTGTGTGTGTTGTGTGTGTGTTAGAGAGGGGAGAGTGTGTTTGTGTGTGTTAGAGAGAGGGGAGAGTGTGTGTGTGTTGTGTGTGTGTTAGAGGGGAGAGTGTGTGTGTGTGTGTTAGAGAGGGGAGAGTGTGTGTGTGTGTTAGAGAGGGGAGAGTGTGTGTGTGTTGTGTGTGTGTTAGAGAGGGGAGAGTGTGTGTGTGTGTGTTAGAGGGGAGAGTGTGTGTGTGTTGTGTGTGTTAGAGAGGGAGAGTGTGTGTGTGTTGTGTGTGTGTTAGAGAGGGGAGAGTGTGTGTGTGTGTGTTAGAGGGGAGAGTGTGTGTGTGTGTTGTGTGTGTGTTAGAGAGGGGAGAGTGTGTGTGTGTGTGTTAGAGAGGGGAGAGTGTGTGTGTGTTGTGTGTGTGTTAGAGAGGGGAGAGTGTGTGTGTGTGTGTGTTAGAGAGGGGAGAGTGTGTGTTGTGTGTGTGTTAGAGAGGGGAGAGTGTGTGTGTGTTGTGTGTGTGTGTTAGAGGGGGGAGAGTGTGTGTGTGTGTGTGTTAGAGGGGGGAGAGTGTGTGTGTGTTGTGTGTGTGTGAGAGAGGGGAGAGTGTGTGTGTGTTGTGTGTGTGTTAGAGGGGAGAGTGTGTGTGTGTGTGTGTGTGTTAGAGGGAGAGTGTGTGTGTGTGTGTGTGTGTGTGTTAGAGGGGGGAGAGTGTGTGTGTGTGTGTTAGAGGGGGGAGAGTGTGTGTTGTGTGTGTGTTAGAGAGGAGAGTGTGTGTGTGTTGTGTGTGTGTTAGAGAGGGGAGAGTGTGTGTGTGTGTGTGTGTGTGTTAGAGGGGAGAGTGTGTGTGTGTGTGTGTGTGTTAGAGGGGGGAGAGTGTGTGTGTGTGTGTTAGAGTGGAGAGTGTGTGTTGTGTGTGTTTTGAGGGAGAGTGTGTGTGTGTGTGTAGAGGGGGGAGAGTGTGTGTTGTGTGTGTGTTTGAGGGGAGAGTGTGTGTGTGTGTGTTAGAGGGGGGAGAGTGTGTGTGTGTTAGAGGGGGGAGAGTGTGTGTGTGTTAGAGGGGGGAGAGTGTGTGTGTGTGTGTGTAGAGGGGGGAGAGTGTGTGTGTGTTAGAGGGAGAGTGTGTGTGTGTGTTAGAGGGGGGAGAGTGTGTGTGTGTGTTAGAGGGGGGAGAGTGTGTGTTGTGTGTGTGTGTGTAGAGAGGGGAGAGTGTGTGTGTGTGTGTTAGAGGGGGGAGAGTGTGTGTGTGTGTTTGGGGGGAGGTTTATGCTGTGTGTGTAGAGAGGGAGAGTGTGTGTGTGTGTGTTTAGAGGGGGGAGTGTGTGTGTGTGTTAGAGAGGGGGGAGAGTGTGTGTGTGTTAGAGGGGAGAGAGTGTGTGTGTGTGTGTTAGAGGGGGGAGAGTGTGTGTGTGTGTGTTAGAGGGGGGAGAGTGTGTGTGTGTTAGAGGGGGGAGAGTGTGTGTGTGTGTGTTAGAGAGGGGAGAGTGTGTGTGTGTTAGAGGGGGGAGAGTGTGTGTGTGTGTGTTGAGGGGGGAGAGTGTGTGTGTGTAGAGGGGGGAGAGTGTGTGTGTGTGTTTGAGGGAGAGTGTGTGTGTGTGTTAGAGGGGGGAGAGTGTGTGTGTGTGTAGAGAGGGGAGAGTGTGTGTGTGTGTAGAGGGGGGAGAGTGTGTGTGTGTGTGTTAGAGGGGGGAGAGTGTGTGTGTGTGTGTTAGAGGGGGGAGAGTGTGTGTGTGTTTGAGGGGAGAGTGTGTGTGTGTGTTAGAGGGGGGAGAGTGTGTGTGTGTGTTAGAGAGGGAGAGTGTGTGTGTGTGTAGAGAGGGGAGAGTGTGTGTGTGTGTTAGAGGGGGAGAGTGTGTGTGTGTGTTTGAGAGGGGGGAGAGTGTGTGTGTGTGTTAAGGGAGAGTGTGTGTGTGTGTAGAGAGGGGAGAGTGTGTGTGTGTGTGTTAGAGAGGGGAGAGTGTGTGTGTGTTGTGTGTGTGTGTTAGAGAGGGGAGAGTGTGTGTGTGTTGTGTGTGTGTTAGAGAGGGGAGAGTGTGTGTGTGTTGTGTGTGTGTGTTAGAGGGGAGAGTGTGTGTGTGTGTGTGTTAGAGGGGAGAGTGTGTGTGTGTTGTGTGTGTGTGTGTTAGAGAGGGAGAGTGTGTGTGTGTGTGTGTGTTAGAGAGGAGAGTGTGTGTGTGTGTAGAGAGGGGAGAGTGTGTGTGTGTTGTGTGTGTGTGTTAGAGAGGGGAGAGTGTGTGTGTGTGTGTTAGAGGGGAGAGTGTGTGTGTGTTGTGTGTGTGTTAGAGAGGGGAGAGTGTGTGTGTGTGTTGTGTGTGTGTTAAGAGGGGAGAGTGTGTGTGTGTGTGTGTTAGAGGGGAGAGTGTGTGTGTGTTGTGTGTGTGTTAGAGAGGGAGAGTGTGTGTGTGTGTTGTGTGTGTGTTAGAGAGGGGAGAGTGTGTTTGTGTGTGTTAGAGAGGGAGAGTGTGTGTGTGTTGTGTGTGTGTGTTAGAGAGGGGAGAGTGTGTGTGTGTGTGTGTAGAGAGGGGAGAGTGTGTGTGTGTGTAGAGAGGGGAGAGTGTGTGTGTGTTGTGTGTGTGTTAGAGAGGGGAGAGTGTGTGTGTGTGTGTTAGAGAGAGGGAGAGTGTGTGTGTGTTGTGTGTGTGTTAGAGGGGAGAGTGTGTGTGTGTTGTGTGTGTGTAGAGAGGGAGAGTGTGTGTGTGTGTGTTTGAGGGGAGAGTGTGTGTGTGTGTTGTGTGTGTGTTAGAGGGAGAGTGTGTGTGTGTGTGTGTGTAGAGAGGGGAGAGTGTGTGTTGTGTGTGTGTGTGTTAGAGAGGGGAGAGTGTGTGTGTGTTGTGTGTGTGTTAGAGGGGGGAGAGTGTGTGTGTGTGTGTTGAGGGGGGAGAGTGTGTGTGTGTTGTGTGTGTGTTAGAGGGGAGAGTGTGTGTGTGTTGTGTGTGTGTTAGAGAGGGAGAGTGTGTGTGTGTGTGTGTTAGAGAGGGGAGAGTGTGTGTGTGTGTGTGTGTGTGTTAGAGGGGGGAGAGTGTGTGTGTGTGTGTTAGAGGGGGAGAGTGTGTGTGTGTGTGTGTGTTAGAGAGGGGAGAGTGTGTGTGTGTTGTGTGTGTGTTAGAGGGGAGAGTGTGTGTGTGTGTGTGTGTGTGTGTTAAGAGGGAGAGTGTGTGTGTGTGTGTGTGTGTGTTAGAGGGGGGAGAGTGTGTGTGTGTGTTAGAGGGGGGAGAGTGTGTGTTGTGTGTGTTTTAAGAGGGGAGAGTGTGTGTGTGTGTGTTAGAGGGGGGAGAGTGTGTGTTGTGTGTGTGTTAGAGGGGAGAGTGTGTGTGTGTGTGTGGGGAGAGTGTGTGTGTGTTAGAGAGGGGGGAGAGTGTGTGTGTGTTAGAGGGGGAGAGTGTGTGTGTGTGTGTGTTAGAGGGGGGAGAGTGTGTGTGTGTTAGAGAGGGGAGAGTGTGTGTGTGTGTTAGAGGGGGGAGAGTGTGTGTGTGTGTGTTAGAGGGGGGAGAGTGTGTGTTGTGTGTGTGTTAGAGAGGGGAGAGTGTGTGTGTGTGTGTTAGAGGGGGGAGAGTGTGTGTGTGTGTTAGAGGGGGGAGAGTGTGTGTTGTGTGTGTGTTAGAGAGGGGAGAGTGTGTGTGTGTGTGTTAGAGGGGGGAGTGTGTGTGTGTGTTAGAGGGGGGAGAGTGTGTGTGTGTGTGTGTTAGAGGGGGGAGAGTGTGTGTGTGTGTGTTGAGGGGGGAGAGTGTGTGTGTGTAGAGAGGGGGGAGAGTGTGTGTGTGTGTTAGAGAGGGGAGAGTGTGTGTGTGTGTTAGAGGGGGGAGAGTGTGTGTGTGTGTGTTAGAGGGGGGAGAGTGTGTGTGTGTGTTAGAGGGGGGAGAGTGTGTGTGTGTGTTAAGGGAGAGTGTGTGTGTGTGTTAGAGGGGGGAGAGTGTGTGTGTGTGTTAGAGAGGGGAGAGTGTGTGTGTGTGTTAGAGGGGGGAGAGTGTGTGTGTGTGTGTTAGAGGGGGGAGAGTGTGTGTGTGTGTGTTAGAGGGGGGAGAGTGTGTGTGTAGAGAGGGGAGAGTGTGTGTGTGTGTAGAGGGGGGAGAGTGTGTGTGTGTGTTAGAGAGGGGAGAGTGTGTGTGTGTGTTGAGGGAGAGTGTGTGTGTGTGTTAGAGGGGGGAGAGTGTGTGTGTGTGTTAGAGGGGGGAGAGTGTGTGTGTGTGTTAGAGAGGGGAGAGTGTGTGTGTGTGTTAGAGAGGGGAGAGTGTGTGTGTGTGTGTGTTAGAGAGGGGAGAGTGTGTGTGTGTGTGTTGAGGGGGGAGAGTGTGTGTGTGTGTTAGAGAGGGGAGAGTGTGTGTGTGTGTTAGAGGGGGGAGAGTGTGTGTGTGTTTGAGGGGGGAGAGTGTGTGTGTGTTAGAGGGGGGAGAGTGTGTGTGTGTGTTAGAGAGGGGAGAGTGTGTGTGTGTGTGTTAGAGAGGGGAGAGTGTGTGTGTGTGAGAGAGGGAGAGTGTGTGTGTGTGTTAGAGAGGGGGGAGAGTGTGTGTGTGTGTTAGAGGGGGGAGAGTGTGTGTGTGTGTTAGAGAGGGGAGAGTGTGTGTGTGTAGAGAGAGGGGAGAGTGTGTGTGTGTGTTAAGAGGGGGAGAGTGTGTGTGTGTGTTTGAGGGGGGAGAGTGTGTGTGTGTTGAGGGGGGAGCGTGTGTGTGTGTTGAGGGGGGAGAGTGTGTGTGTGTTAGAGAGGGAGAGTGTGTGTGTGTGTTAGAGAGGGGAGAGTGTGTGTGTGTGTTTGAGAGGGGGGAGAGTGTGTGTGTGTGTAGAGAGGGGGGAGAGTGTGTGTGTGTGTTAGAGGGGGGAGAGTGTGTGTGTGTGTTAGAGAGGGGAGAGTGTGTGTGTGTGTTAGAGAGGGGAGAGTGTGTGTGTGTGTTAGAGAGGGGAGAGTGTGTGTGTGTGTTAGAGGGGGGAGAGTGTGTGTGTGTGTTAGAGGGGGGAGAGTGTGTGTGTGTTAGAGGGGGGAGAGTGTGTGTGTGTGTTTGAGGGGTGAGAGTGTGTGTGTGTGTAGAGGGGGGAGAGTGTGTGTGTGTGTTAGAGGGGAGAGTGTGTGTGTGTGTAGAGAGGGGAGAGTGTGTGTGTGTGTTAGAGGGGAGAGTGTGTGTGTGTGTAGAGGGGGAGAGTGTGTGTGTGTGTTTGAGGGGGGAGAGTGTGTGTGTGTTAGAGGGGGGAGAGTGTGTGTGTGTGTGTTGAGGGGAGAGTGTGTGTGTGTGTTAGAGAGGGGAGAGTGTGTGTGTGTGTTAGAGAGGGGAGAGTGTGTGTGTGTAGAGGGGGGAGAGTGTGTGTGTGTGTTAGAGGGGGGAGAGTGTGTGTGTGTGTTAGAGGGGGGAGAGTGTGTGTGTGTGTTAAGAGGGGAGAGTGTGTGTGTTAGAGAGGGGAGAGTGTGTCTGTGTGTTAGAGAGGGGAGAGTGTGTGTGTTAGAGAGGGGAGGGTGTGTGTGTGTGTGTTAGAGAGGGGAGAGTGTGTGTGTGTGTTAGAGAGGGGAGAGTGTGTGTGTGTGTGTGTGTGTAGAGAGGGGGGAGAGTGTGTGTGTGTTAGAGGGGGGAGAGTGTGTGTGTGTGTTAGAGAGGGGAGAGTGTGTGTGTGTGTAGAGAGGGGAGAGTGTGTGTGTGTGTTAGAGAGGGGAGAGTGTGTGTGTGAGGGGGGAGAGTGTGTGTGTGTGTTAGAGGGGGGAGAGTGTGTGTGTGTGTTAGAGGGGGGAGAGTGTGTGTGTGTGTTAGAGGGGGGAGAGTGTGTGTGTGTGTTTAGAGAGGGGGAGAGTGTGTGTGTGTGTTAGAGGGGGGAGAGTGTGTGTGTGTGTTGGGGGGAGAGTGTGTGTGTGTGTTAGAGGGGGGAGAGTGTGTGTGTGTGTTAGAGAGGGGGGAGAGTGTGTGTGTGTGTTTGGGGGAGAGTGTGTGTGTGTGTTAGAGGGGGAGAGTGTGTGTGTGTGTTAGAGGGGGGAGAGTGTGTGTGTGTGTTAGAGGGGGGAGAGTGTGTGTGTGTTAGAGGGGGGAGAGTGTGTGTGTGTGTTAGAGGGGGTAGAGTGTGTGTGTGTGTTAGAGGGGGGAGAGTGTGTGTGTGTGTTAGAGAGGGGAGAGTGTGTGTGTTAGAGAGGGGAGAGTGTGTGTGTAGAGAGGGGAGAGTGTGTGTGTTTGAGAGAGGGGAGGGTGTGTGTGTAGAGAGGGGATGGTGTGTGTGTGTTAGAGAGGGGAAGGTGTGTGTGTTGAGAGAGGGGAGAGTGTGTGTGTGTTAGAGGGGGGAGAGTGTGTGTGTGTGTTAGAGGGGAGAGTGTGTGTGTGTGAGGGGGGAGAGTGTGTGTGTGTGTTAGAGGGGGGAGAGTGTGTGTGTGTTTGGGGGGAGAGTGTGTGTGTGTGTGTTAGAGGGGGGAGAGTGTGTGTGTGTGTTGGGGGGAGAGTGTGTGTGTGTGTTAGAGGGGGGAGAGTGTGTGTGTGTTAGAGGGGGGAGAGTGTGTGTGTGTGTGTAGAGAGGGGGAGAGTGTGTGTGTGTTAGAGGGGGGAGAGTGTGTGTGTGTGTAGAGGGGGAGAGTGTGTGTGTGTGTTTGAGGGGGGAGAGTGTGTGTGTTAGAGGGGGGAGAGTGTGTGTGTGTTAGAGGGGGGAGAGTGTGTGTGTGTGTTAGAGGGGGGAGAGTGTGTGTGTGTGTTAGAGGGGGAGAGTGTGTGTGTGTTAGAGGGGGGAGAGTGTGTGTGTGTGTTAGAGGGGGGAGAGTGTGTGTGTGTTGAGGGGGGAGAGTGTGTGTGTGTGTTAGAGGGGAGAGTGTGTGTGTGTTAGAGAGGGGAGAGTGTGTGTGTTTGAGGGGAGAGTGTGTGTGTAGAGAGGGGAGGGTGTGTGTGTAGAGAGGGGAGGGTGTGTGTGTTAGAGAGGGGAGGGTGTGTGTGTTAGAGGAGGTGTGTGTGTTAGAGGGGGGAGAGTGTGTGTGTGTGTTAGAGGGGGGAGAGTGTGTGTGTGTGTTAGGAGGGGGGAGAGTGTGTGTGTGTGTTAGAGGGGGGAGAGTGTGTGTGTGTGTTAGAGGGGGGAGAGTGTGTGTGTGTGTTAGAGGGGGGAGAGTGTGTGTGTGTGTTAGAGGGGGGGGGTGTGTGTGTTTGAGGGCTGTGTGTGAGGGGGGAGAGTGTGTGTGTGTGTTAGAGGGGGGAGAGTGTGTGTGTGTGTTAGAGGGGGGAGAGTGTGTGTGTGTGTTAGAGGGGGAGGTGTGTGTGTTAGAGGGGGGAGAGTGTGTGTGTGTGTTAGAGAGGGGGGAGAGTGTGTGTGTTAGAGGGGGGAGAGTGTGTGTGTGTTAGAGGGGGAGAGTGTGTGTGTGTGTAGAGGGGGGGAGAGTGTGTGTGTGTGTTAGAGGGGGGAGAGTGTGTGTGTGTGTCGGGGGGAGAGTGTGTGTGTGTTTGGGGGGAGAGTGTGTGTGTGTGTTTGAGGGGGGAGAGTGTGTGTGTGTGTTAGAGGGGGGAGAGTGTGTGTGTGTGTTAGAGAGGGGAGAGTGTGTGTGTTAGAGAGGGGAGAGTGTGTGTGTTAGAGGGGAGAGTGTGTGTGTTAGAGAGGGAGGGTGTGTCTTAGAGAGGGGAGGGTGTGTGTGTTAGAGAGGGGAGGGTGTGTCTGAGAGAGGGGAGGGTGTGTGTGTTAGAGGGGAGGGTGTGTGTGTTAGAGAGGGGAGAGTGTGTGTGTTAGAGAGGGGAGGGTGTGTGTGTGTTAGAGAGGGGAGGGTGTGTGTGTTAGAGGGGAGAGTGTGTGTGTGTGTTAGAGAGGGGAGAGTGTGTGTGTGTGTTAGAGGGGGGAGAGTGTGTGTGTGTGTTAGAGGGGGGAGAGTGTGTGTGTGTGTAGAGAGGGAGAGTGTGTGTGTGTTAGAGGGGGGAGAGTGTGTGTGTGTGTTAGAGGGGGGAGAGTGTGTGTGTGTTCAGAGGGGGGAGAGTGTGTGTGTGTAGAGGGAGAGTGTGTGTGTGTGTGTGTTAGAGAGGGAGAGTGTGTGTGTGTGTTAGAGAGGGAGAGTGTGTGTGTTAGAGGGGGGAGAGTGTGTGTGTGTGTTAGAGGGGGGAGAGTGTGTGTGTGTGTTAGAGGGGGGAGAGTGTGTGTGTGTTAGAGGGAGAGTGTGTGTGTGTGTAGAGAGGGGAGAGTGTGTGTGTGTGTAGAGAGGGGGGAGAGTGTGTGTGTGTTAGAGGGGTGAGAGTGTGTGTGTGTGTTAGAGGGGGGAGAGTGTGTGTGTGTGTGTTAGAGAGGGGAGAGTGTGTGTGTGTGTTAGAGAGGGAGAGTGTGTGTGTGTGTTAGAGAGGGAGAGTGTGTGTGTGTGTTAGAGGGGAGAGTGTGTGTGTGTGTTAGAGGGGGGAGAGTGTGTGTGTGTGTTAGAGGGGGGAGAGTGTGTGTGTGTGTTAGAGGGGGGAGAGTGTGTGTGTGTTAGAGGGGGGAGAGTGTGTGTGTGTGTGTGTGTTAGAGAGGGGAGAGTGTGTGTGTGTGTTAGAGGGGAGAGTGTGTGTGTGTGTTAGAGGGGAGAGTGTGTGTGTAGAGAGAGGGGGGAGAGTGTGTGTGTGTGTTAGAGGGGGGAGAGTGTGTGTGTGTGTGTAGAGGGGGGAGAGTGTGTGTGTGTGTTAGAGGGGGGAGAGTGTGTGTGTGTGTGTTAGAGAGGGGAGAGTGTGTGTGTTAGAGAGGGGAGAGTGTGTGTGTTAGAGAGGGGAGAGTGTGTGTGTTAGAGAGGGGAGGGTGTGTGTGTGTGTTAGAGAGGGAGAGTGTGTGTGTGTGTGTTAGAGGGGAGAGTGTGTGTGTGTGTAGAGAGGGGGAGAGTGTGTGTGTGTGTTAGAGGGGGGAGAGTGTGTGTGTGTGTTAGAGAGGGGAGAGTGTGTGTGTGTGTTAGAGAGGGGAGAGTGTGTGTGTGTGTTAGAGAGGGAGAGTGTGTGTGTGTTAGAGGGGGGAGAGTGTGTGTGTGTGTTGAGGGGGGAGAGTGTGTGTGTGTGTTTGAGGGGGGAGAGTGTGTGTGTGTGTTAGAGGGGGAGAGTGTGTGTGTGTTAGAGGGGGGAGAGTGTGTGTGTGTGTTAGAGGGGGGAGAGTGTGTGTGTGTGTTAGAGGGGGGAGAGTGTGTGTGTGTGTTAGAGGGGGAGAGTGTGTGTGTGTTTGGGGGGAGAGTGTGTGTGTGTGTTAGAGGGGGGAGAGTGTGTGTGTGTTAGAGGGGGGAGAGTGTGTGTGTGTGTTTGAGGGGGGAGAGTGTGTGTGTGTGTTTGGGGGGAGAGTGTGTGTGTGTTAGAGGGGGGAGAGTGTGTGTGTGTGTTTGAGGGGGGAGAGTGTGTGTGTGTGTGTTAGAGGGGGGAGAGTGTGTGTGTGTGTTAGAGAGGGGAGAGTGTGTGTGTTAGAGAGGGGAGAGTGTGTGTGTGTTAGAGAGGGGAGAGTGTGTGTGTTAGAGAGGGGAGGGTGTGTGTGTTAGAGAGGGGATGGTGTGTGTGTTAGAGAGGGGAGGGTGTGTGTGTTTAGAGGGGAGAGTGTGTGTGTGTTAGAGGGGGGAGAGTGTGTGTGTGTGTTTGAGGGGAGAGTGTGTGTGTGTGTTTGGGGGGAGAGTGTGTGTGTGTGTTAGAGGGGGGAGAGTGTGTGTGTGTGTTAGAGGGGGGAGAGTGTGTGTGTGTGTTTGAGGGGGGAGAGTGTGTGTGTGTGTTAGAGGGGGGAGAGTGTGTGTGTGTTAGAGGGGGGAGAGTGTGTGTGTGTGTGTGTTAGAGGGGGGAGAGTGTGTGTGTGTGTTAGAGGGGGGAGAGTGTGTGTGTGTGTTAGAGGGGGGAGAGAGTGTGTGTGTGTTAGAGGGGGGAGAGTGTGTGTGTTAGAGGGGGGAGAGTGTGTGTGTGTTAGAGGGGGGAGAGTGTGTGTGTGTGTGTAGAGGGGGGAGAGTGTGTGTGTGTAGAGGGGGGAGAGTGTGTGTGTGTGTTAGAGGGGGGAGAGTGTGTGTGTGTGTTAGAGGGGGGAGAGTGTGTGTGTGTGTTAGAGAGGGGAGAGTGTGTGTGTTAGAGAGGGGAGAGTGTGTGTGTTAGAGAGGGGAGAGTGTGTGTGTGTTAGAGAGGGGAGGGTGTGTGTGTAGAGAGGGGAGGGTGTGTGTGTTAGAGAGGGGAGGGTGTGTGTGTTAGAGAGGGGAGGGTGTGTGTGTGTTAGAGGGGGGGGAGTGTGTGTGTGTGTGTTAGAGGGGGGAGAGTGTGTGTGTGTGTTTGAGGGGAGAGTGTGTGTGTGTGTGTTTAGAGGGGGGAGAGTGTGTGTGTGTGTTAGAGGGGGGGAGTTGTGTGTGTGTTAGAGGGGGGAGAGTGTGTGTGTGTTAGAGGGGGAGAGTGTGTGTGTGTGTTAGAGGGGGGAGAGTGTGTGTGTGTGTTAGAGGGGGGAGAGTGTGTGTGTGTGTGTTAGAGAGGGGGGAGAGTGTGTGTGTGTTAGAGGGGGGAGAGTGTGTGTGTGTGTTAGAGGGGGGAGAGTGTGTGTGTGTTGAGAGGGGGGAGAGTGTGTGTGTGTTAGAGGGGGGAGAGTGTGTGTGTGTGTGTAGAGGGGGGAGAGTGTGTGTGTGTGTTAGAGGGGGGAGAGTGTGTGTGTGTGTAGAGGGGGGAGAGTGTGTGTGTGTTAGAGGGGGGAGAGTGTGTGTGTGTTAGAGGGGGGAGAGTGTGTGTGTGTGTAGAGGGGGGAGAGTGTGTGTGTTAGAGGGGGGAGAGTGTGTGTGTGTGTGTTAGAGGGGGAGAGTGTGTGTGTGTGTAGAGGGGGGAGAGTGTGTGTGTGTGTTAGAGGGGGGAGAGTGTGTGTGTGTTAGAGGGGGGAGAGTGTGTGTGTGTGTTAGAGGGGGGAGAGTGTGTGTGTGTGTTAGAGGGGGGAGAGTGTGTGTGTGTGTTAGAGAGGGAGAGTGTGTGTGTGTAGAGAGGGAGAGTGTGTGTGTTAGAGAGGGGAGAGTGTGTGTTAGAGGGGAGGGTGTGTGTGTTAGAGAGGGGAGGGTGTGTGTGTTAGAGAGGGGAGGGTGTGTGTGTAGAGAGGGAGAGTGTGTAGAGAGGGGAGGGTGTGTGTGTTAGAGAGGGAGAGTGTGTGTGTTAGAGAGGGGAGGGTGTGTGTGTTAGAGAGGGGAGGGTGTGTGTGTTAGAGAGGGGAGAGTGTGTGTGTAGAGAGGGGAGAGTGTGTGTGTTGAGGGGAGAGTGTGTGTGTGTGTGTGTTAGAGAGGGGAGGGTGTGTGTGTGTGTGTGTTAGAGAGGGGAGGGTGTGTGTGTGTGTGTGTGTAGAGAGGGGAGGGTGTGTGTGTGTGTGTAGAGAGGGGAGAGTGTGTGTGTGTGTGTGTAGAGAGGGGAGGGTGTGTGTGTGTGTGTGTAGAGAGAGGGGAGGGTGTGTGTGTGTGTGTTAGAGAGGGGAGAGTGTGTGTGTTAGAGAGGGGAGGGTGTGTGTGTAGAGAGGGGAGAGTGTGTGTGTGTGTTAGAGGGAGAGTGTGTGTGTGTTAGAGAGGGGAGGGTGTGTGTGTTAGAGAGGGGAGGGTGTGTGTGTAGAGAGGGGAGAGTGTGTGTGTGTAGAGAGGGGAGAGTGTGTGTGTTTGAGGGGAGGGTGTGTGTGTGTTAGAGAGGGGAGGGTGTGTGTGTTTGGGGGGAGTGTGTGTGTGTAGAGAGAGGGGAGAGTGTGTGTGTTAGAGGGGAGGGTGTGTGTGTTAGAGAGGGGAGGGTGTGTCTGAGGGGAGAGTGTGTGTGTGTGTTGAGAGAGGGAGAGTGTGTGTGTTAGAGAGGGAGGGTGTGTGTGTGAGGGGGGAGAGTGTGTGTGTGTGTTAGAGGGGAGAGTGTGTGTGTTAGAGAGGGGAGGGTGTGTGTGTTAGAGAGGGAGAGTGTGTGTGTTAGAGAGGGGAGGGTGTGTGTGTTAGAGAGGGAGGGTGTGTGTGTTAGAGAGGGGAGAGTGTGTGTGTTAGAGAGGGGAGAGTGTGTGTGTGTTAGAGAGGGAGAGTGTGTGTGTTAGAGGGGAGGGTGTGTATTTGAGGGGGGAGAGTGTGTGTGTTAGAGGGGAGAGTGTGTGTGTGTTAGAAGAGGGGAGAGTGTGTGTGTTAGAGGGGAGGGTGTGTGTGTGTTAGAGGGGGGAGAGTGTGTGTGTTAGAGGGGGGAGAGTGTGTGTTAGGAGGGGAGAGTGTGTGTGTGTTTAGAGGGGAGAGTGTGTGTGTTAGAGGGGAGGGTGTGTGTGTGTTAGAGGGGGGAGAGTGTGTGTGTTAGAGAGGGGAGGGTGTGTGTGTGTAGAGGGGGGAGGGTGTGTGTGAGGGGAGAGTGTGTGTGTTAGAGAGGGGAGGGTGTGTGTGTGTTAGAGAGGGGAGAGTGTGTGTGTTAGAGGGGGGAGAGTGTGTGTTAGAGAGGGGAGAGTGTGTGTGTGTGTTAGAGGGGGGAGAGTGTGTGTGTTAGAGAGGGGAGGGTGTGTGTGTTAGAGAGGGGAGAGTGTGTGTGTTAGAGAGGGGAGGGTGTGTGTGTGTGTTAGAGAGGGAGAGTGTGTGTGTTAGAGGGGGGAGAGTGTGTGTTAGAGGGAGAGTGTGTGTGTGTTAGAGAGAGGGGGGAGAGTGTGTGTTAGAGAGGGGAGAGTGTGTGTGTTAGAGGGGGGAGAGTGTGTTGAGGGGAGAGTGTGTGTTAGAGAGGGGAGAGTGTGTGTGTGTGTTTAGAGGGGGGAGAGTGTGTTAGAGAGGGGAGAGTGTGTGTGTTAAGAGAGGGGAGGGTGTGTGTGTGTAGAGAGGGAGGGTGTGTGTGTGTTAGAGATGGGAGAGTGTGTGTGTTAGAGGGGGGAGAGTGTGTGTTTGAGGGAGAGTGTGTGTGTGTGTTAGAGGGGGGAGAGTGTGTGTTAGAGGAGAGTGTGTGTGTTAGAGGGGGGAGAGTGTGTGTTAGAGGGAGAGTGTGTGTGTTAGAGGGGGGAGAGTGTGTGTTAGAGGGGGAGAGTGTGTGTGTTAGAGGGGGGAGAGTGTGTGTGTTAGAGGGGGGAGAGTGTGTGTGTTAGAGGGGGGAGAGTGTGTGTGTTAGAGGGGGGAGAGTGTGTGTGTTAGAGGGGGGAGAGTGTGTGTGTTAGAGGGGGGAGAGTGTGTGTGTTAGAGGGGGGAGAGTGTGTGTTAGAGGGGGGAGAGTGTGTGTGTTTGCAGGGGGAGAGTGTGTTAGAGAGGGGAGAGTGTGTGTGTTAGAGGGGGGAGAGTGTGTGTCTAGAGGGGAGAGTGTGTGTGTTAGAGGGGGGAGAGTGTGTGTGTAGAGAGGGGAGGGTGTGTGTGTGTTAGAGAGGGGAGAGTGTGTGTGTTAGAGGGGGGAGAGTGTGTGTTAGAGAGGGAGAGTGTGTGTGTGTGTTAGAGGGGGGAGAGTGTGTGTTAGAGAGAGGGGAGAGTGTGTGTGTTTGGGGGGAGAGTGTGTGTTAGAGAGGGGAGAGTGTGTGTTCTCGAGGGGAGAGTGTGTGTTAGAGGGGGGAGAGTGTGTGTTTGGGGGGAAAGTGTGTTGTTGAGGGGGAGAGTGTGTGTTAGAGAGGGGGGAGAGTGTGTGTGAGAGAGAGGGGGGGGGGGTGTATGTGAGAGAGGGAGAGTGTGTGTTAGAGGGGGGAGAGTGTGTGTTAGAGGGGGGAGAGTGTGTGTTTGAGGGGGGAGAGTGTGTGTTAGAGGGGGGAGAGTGTGTGTTAGAGGGGGGAGAGTGTGTGTTTGAGGGGGGAGAGTGTGTGTTAGAGGGGGGAGAGTGTGTGTTCTAGAGGGGGGAGAGTGTGTGTTAGAGAGGGGAGAGTGTGTGTTAGAGGGGGAGAGTGCGGGGGGAGAGTGTGTGTTGAGGGGGGAGAGTGTGTGTTAGAGGGTGTGTGAGGGGGAGAGTGTGTGTTAGAGGGGGGAGAGTGTGTGTTAGAGGGGGGAGAGTGTGTGTTAGAGGGGGGAGAGTGTGTGTTAGAGAGGGAGAGTGTGTGTGTTAGAGGGGGGAGAGTGTGTGTGTTAGAGGGGGGAGAGTGTGTGTTAGAGAGGGGAGAGTGTGTGTGTTAGAGGGGGGAGAGTGTGTGTGTTAGAGGGGAGGGTGTGTGTGTTAGAGGGGGGAGAGTGTGTGTTTGAGGGGGGAGAGTGTGTGTGTTAGAGAGGGGAGGGTGTGTGTGTTAGAGGGGGAGAGTGTGTGTGTTAGAGGGGGGAGAGTGTGTGTGTTAGAGGGGGGAGAGTGTGTGTTAGAGAGGGGAGAGTGTGTGTGTTTGAGGGGGGAGAGTGTGTGTGTTAGAGAGGGGAGGGTGTGTGTGTTAGAGAGGGGAGAGTGTGTGTGTTAGAGGGGGAGAGTGTGTGTGTTAGAGGGGGGAGAGTGTGTGTGTTAGAGAGGGGAGGGTGTGTGTGTTAGAGGGGGGAGAGTGTGTGTTAGAGGGGAGAGTGTGTGTGTTAGAGGGGGGAGAGTGTGTGTGTTTGAGGGGAGGGTGTGTGTTAGAGAGGGGAGGGTGTGTGTGTGTGTAGAGAGGGGAGATTGTGTGTGTGTTTGAGGGGGGAGAGTGTGTGTGTTAGAGAGGGGAGGGTGTGTGTTAGAGAGGGGAGAGTGTGTGTGTTAGAGGGGGAGAGTGTGTGTGTTAGAGGGGGGAGAGTGTGTGTGTAGAGAGGGGAGGGTGTGTGTTGAGGGGGGAGAGTGTGTGTTAGAGAGGGAGAGTGTGTGTGTTAGAGGGGGGAGAGTGTGTGTGTTAGAGAGGGGAGGGTGTGTGTTAGAGAGGGGAGGGTGTGTGTGTGTGTTTAGAGAGGGGAGAGTGTGTGTGTGTTGTGTGTGTGTTAGAGGGGGGAGAGTGTGTGTGCTTAGAGGGGAGGGTGTGTGTTAGAGAGGGGAGGGTGTGTGTGTGTAGAGAGGGGAGAGTGTGTGTGTGTTGTGTGTGTGTTAGAGGGGGGAGAGTGTGTGTGTTAGAGAGGGGAGGGTGTGTGTTAGAGAGGGGAGGGTGTGTGTGTGTGTAGAGAGGGGAGAGTGTGTGTGTGTTGTGTGTGTGTTAGAGAGGGGAGGGTGTGTGTGTGTGTTAGAGGGGAGAGTGTGTGTGTGTTGTGTGTGTGTGTTAGAGGGGGGAGAGTGTGTGTGTTAGAGAGGGGAGAGTGTGTGTGTGTTGTGTGTGTGTTAGAGGGGGGAGAGTGTGTGTGTTAGAGGGGAGAGTGTGTGTGTGTGTTGTGTGTGTGTTAGAGGGGGGAGAGTGTGTGTGTGTTGTGTGTGTGTGTGTTAGAGGGGGGAGAGTGTGTGTGTGTTGTGTGTGTGTTTGAGGGGGAGAGTGTGTGTGTTGTGTGTGTGTTAGAGGGGGGAGAGTGTGTGTGTGTTGTGTGTGTGTGTTAGAGGGAGAGTGTGTGTGTGTTGTGTGTGTGTTAGAGGGGGGAGAGTGTGTGTGTGTTGTGTGTGTGTTAGAGGGGGAGAGTGTGTGTGTGTGTTGTGTGTGTGTTAGAGGGGGGAGAGTGTGTGTGTGTTGTGTGTGTGTTAAGAGGGGAGAGAGTGTGTGTGTGTTGTGTGTGTGTTAGAGAGGGGAGAGTGTGTGTGTGTTGTGTGTGTTAGAGGGGGGAGAGTGTGTGTGTGTTGTGTGTGTGTTAGAGAGGGGGGAGAGTGTGTGTGTGTTGTGTGTGTGTTAGAGGGGGGAGAGTGTGTGTGTGTTGTGTGTGTGTTAGAGGGGGAGAGTGTGTGTGTGTTGTGTGTGTGTTAGAGGGGGAGAGTGTGTGTGTGTTGTGTGTGTGTTAGAGGGGGGAGAGTGTGTGTGTGTTGTGTGTGTGTTAGAGGGGGAGAGTGTGTGTGTGTTGTGTGTGTGTGTAGAGAGGGGAGAGTGTGTGTGTGTTGTGTGTGTGTTAGAGGGAGAGTGTGTGTGTGTTGTGTGTGTGTTAGAGGGGAGAGTGTGTGTGTGTTGTGTGTGTGTGTAGAGAGGGAGAGTGTGTGTGTGTTGTGTGTGTTAGAGAGGGGAGAGTGTGTGTGTGTTGTGTGTGTGTTAGAGAGGGGAGAGTGTGTGTGTGTGTGTGTGTTGAGGGGGGAGAGTGTGTGTGTGTAGAGAGGGGAGAGTGTGTGTGTGTAGAGAGGGGAGAGTGTGTGTGTGTTAGAGAGGGAGAGTGTGTGTGTGTTAGAGAGGGGAGAGTGTGTGTGTGTGTGTAGAGAGGGGAGAGTGTGTGTGTGTGTGTAGAGAGGGGAGAGTGTGTGTGTAGAGAGGGGAGAGTGTGTGTGTGTAGAGAGGGGAGAGTGTGTGTGTGTGTGTGTTTGGGGAGTGTGTGTGTGTGTGTGTAGAGAGGGGAGAGTGTGTGTGTGTGTGTTGAGGGGAGAGTGTGTGTGTGTGTGTAGAGAGGGGAGAGTGTGTGTGTGTGTGAGAGAGGGGAGTGTGTGTGTGTGTGTGTAGAGAGGGGAGAGTGTGTGTGTGTGAGGGGAGAGTGTGTGTGTGTGTGTGTGTAGAGAGGGGAGAGTGTGTGTGTGTTAGAGAGGGGAGAGTGTGTGTGTAGAGAGGGGAGAGTGTGTGTGTGTGCGAGAGAGGGAGGGTGTGTGTAGAGAGGGGAGAGTGTGTGTGTGTGTGTTAGAGAGGGGAGAGTGTGTGTGTGTTAGAGAGGGAGAGTGTGTGTGTGTGTGTTAGAGAGGGAGAGTGTGTGTGTGTGTGTTAGAGAGGGGAGAGTGTGTGTGTGTGTGTAGAGAGGGGAGAGTGTGTGTGTGTGTGTAGAGAGGGGAGAGTGTGTGTGTGTGTGTGTAGAGAGGGGAGAGTGTGTGTGTGTGTAGAGAGGGGAGAGTGTGTGTGTGTGTGTTAGAGAGGGGAGAGTGTGTGTGTGTGTTAGAGAGGGGAGAGTGTGTGTGTGTTAGAGAGAGGGGAGAGTGTGTGTGTGTGTGTGTTAGAGAGGGGAGAGTGTGTGTGTGTGTGTTAGAGAGGGGAGAGTGTGTGTGTGTGTGTGTTAGAGAGGGGAGAGTGTGTGTGTGTGTGTTAGAGAGGGGAGAGTGTGTGTGTGTGTGTTAGAGAGGGGAGAGTGTGTGTGTGTGTTAGAGAGAGGGGAGAGTGTGTGTGTAGAGAGGGGAGAGTGTGTGTGTGTGTTAGAGGGGAGAGTGTGTGTGTGTGTGTTAGAGGGGAGAGTGTGTGTGTGTGTGTTAGAGAGGGGAGAGTGTGTGTGTGTGTGTTAGAGAGGGGAGAGTGTGTGTGTGTGTGTTAGAGGGGAGAGTGTGTGTGTGTGTGTAGAGAGGGGAGAGTGTGTGTGTGTGTGTTAGAGGGGAGAGTGTGTGTGTGTGTGTTAGAGAGGGGAGAGTGTGTGTGTGTGTGTTAGAGAGGGAGAGTGTGTGTGTGTGTGTAAGGGAGAGTGTGTGTGTGTGTGTAGAGAGGGGAGAGTGTGTGTGTGTGTGTAGAGAGGGGAGAGTGTGTGTGTGTGTGTTAGAGAGGGGAGAGTGTGTGTGTGTGTAGAGAGGGGAGAGTGTGTGTGTGTGTGTTAGAGAGGGGAGTGTGTGTGTGTGTGTGTTAGAGGGGAGAGTGTGTGTGTGTGTGTTAAGAGGGGAGAGTGTGTGTGTGTGTGTGTTAGAGAGGGGAGAGTGTGTGTGTTGTGTGTGTGTGTGTGTTAGAGAGGGGAGAGTGTGTGTGTGTGTGTGTGTTAGAGAGGGGAGAGTGTGTGTGTTGTGTGTGTGTGTTAGAGAGGGGAGAGTGTGTGTGTGTGTGTGTAGAGAGGGGAGAGTGTGTGTGTGTGTGTGTGTGTTAGAGAGGGGAGAGTGTGTGTGTGTGTGTGTGTGTTAGAGAGGGGAGAGTGTGTGTGTTGTGTGTGTGTGTGTAGAGAGGGGAGTGTGTGTGTGTGTGTGTGTTGAGGGGAGAGTGTGTGTGTGTGTTAGAGAGGGAGAGTGTGTGTGTGTAGAGAGGGGAGAGTGTGTGTGTGTGTAGAGAGGGGAGAGTGTGTGTGTGTGTGTTAGAGGGGAGAGTGTGTGTGTGTGTGTTAGAGAGGGGAGAGTGTGTGTGTGTGTTAAGAGGGGAGAGTGTGTTGTGTGTGTTAGAGAGGGGAGAGTGTGTGTGTGTTAGAGGGGAGAGTGTGTGTGTGTGTTAGAGAGGAGAGTGTGTGTGTGTAGAGAGGGAGAGTGTGTGTGTGTTAGAGGGGAGAGTGTGTGTGTGTGTTAGAGAGGGGAGAGTGTGTGTGTGTTAGAGAGGGGAGAGTGTGTGTGTGTAGAGAGGGGAGAGTGTGTGTGTGTGTAGAGAGGGAGAGTGTGTGTGTGTAGAGAGGGGAGAGTGTGTGTGTTAGAGGGGAGAGTGTGTGTGTTAGAGAGGGGAGAGTGTGTGTGTAGAGAGGGGAGAGTGTGTGTGTGTTAGAGAGGGGAGTGTGTGTGTGTGTTAGAGAGGGGAGAGTGTGTGTGTGTAGAGAGGGGAGAGTGTGTGTGTTTAGAGAGGGAGAGTGTGTGTGTTAGAGAGGGAGAGGTGTGTGTGTTAGAGAGGGGAGAGTGTGTGTGTTAGAGAGGGGAGAGTGTGTGTGTTAGAGAGGGGAGAGTGTGTGTGTTAGAGAGGGGAGAGTGTGTGTGTTAGAGAGGGGAGAGTGTGTGTGTTAGAGAGGGGAGAGTGTGTGTGTGTTAGAGAGGGGAGAGTGTGTGTTAGGAGATGTGTGTGTTAGAGAGGGGAGTGTGTGTGTGTTAGAGAGGGGAGTGTGTGTGTTAGAGAGGGAGGGGAGTGTGTGTGTTAGAGAGGGTTAGAGAGGGGAGAGTGTGTGTGTTAGAGAGGGGAGAGTGTGTGTGTGTTGGTTGTGTGTTAGAGAGGGAGAGTGTGGTGTGTTGTGTGTGTTAGAGAGGGGAGAGTGTGTGTGTGTTGTGTGTGTGTTAGAGAGGGGAGAGTGTGTGTGTTAGAGAGGGGAGAGTGTGTGTGTTAGAGAGGGGAGAGTGTGTGTGTGTTGTGTGTGTGTTAGAGAGGGGAGAGTGTGTGTGTTAGAGAGGGGAGAGTGTGTGTGTTAGAGAGGGGAGAGTGTGTGTGTTAGAGAGGGGAGAGTGTGTGTGTGTTAGAGAGGGGGAGAGTGTGTGTGTGTGTTAGAGAGGGGAGAGTGTGTGTGTGTGTGTTAGAGAGGGGAGAGTGTGTGTGTGTGTTAGAGAGGGGAGAGTGTGTGTGTGTGTTAGAGAGGGGAGAGTGTGTGTGTGTGTGTGTTAGAGAGGGGAGAGTGTGTGTGTGTGTGTTAGAGAGGGGAGAGTGTGTGTGTGTGTGTTAGAGAGGGGAGAGTGTGTGTGTGTGTGGTTAGAGAGGGGAGAGTGTGTGTGTGTGTGTTAGAGAGGGGAGAGTGTGTGTGTGTGTGTTAGAGAGGGGAGAGTGTGTGTGTGTGTGTTAGAGAGGGGAGAGTGTGTGTGTGTGTGTTAGAGAGGGGAGAGTGTGTGTGTGTGTGTTAGAGAGGGGAGAGTGTGTGTGTGTGTGTGTTAGAGAGGGGAGAGTGTGTGTGTGTGTGTTAGAGAGGGGAGAGTGTGTGTGTGTGTGTGTGTGTTAGAGAGGGGAGAGTGTGTGTGTGTGTGTGTTAGAGAGGGGAGAGTGTGTGTGTGGTGTGTGTTAGAGAGGGGAGAGTGTGTGTGTGTGTGTGTGTGTTAGAGAGGGGAGAGTGTGTGTGTGTGTGTGTGTTAGAGAGGGGAGAGTGTGTGTGTGTGTGTGTGTTAGAGAGGGGAGGTGTGTGTGTGTGTGTGTGTGTTAGAGGGGAGAGTGTGTGTGTGTGTGTGTGTGTTAGAGAGGGGAGGTGTGTGTGTGTGTTAGAGAGGGGAGAGTGTGTGTGTGTGTTAGAGAGGGGAGGTGTGTGTGTGTTAGAGAGGGGAGAGTGTGTGTGTGTGTTAGAGAGGGGAGTGTGTGTGGTGTGTGTTAGAGAGGGGAGAGTGTGTGTGTGTGTAGAGAGGGGAGAGTGTGTGTGTGTTAGAGAGGGGAGAGTGTGTGTGTGTGTTAGAGAGGGGAGAGTGTGTGTGTGTTAGAGAGGGGAGAGTGTGTGTGTGTGTTAGAGAGGGGAGAGTGTGTGTGTGTTAGAGAGGGGAGAGTGTGTGGTGTTGAGAGAGGGAGAGTGTGTGTGTTTAGAGAGGGGAGAGTGTGTGTGTGTTAGAGAGGGGAGGGTGTGTGTGTTAGAGAGGGGAGAGTGTGTGGTGTTAGAGAGGGGAGAGTGTGTGTGTTAGAGAGGGGGAGGGTGTGTGTGTGTTAGAGAAGGAGGTGTGTGTGTTAGAGAGGGGAGAGTGTGTGTGTTAGAGAGGGGAGAGTGTGTTGTGTTAGAGAGGGGAGTGTGTGTGTGTTAGAGAGGGGAGAGTGTGTGTGTTAGAGAGGGGAGAGTGTGTGTGTTAGAGAGGGAGGAGTGTGTGTGTTAGAGAGGGGAGAGTGTGTGTGTGTTAGAGAGGGGAGAGTGTGTGTGTTAGAGAGGGGAGAGTGTGTGTGTTAGAGAGGGGAGAGGTGTGTGGTGTTAGAGAGGGGAGAGTGTGTGTGTTAGAGAGGGGAGAGTGGGGAGAGTGTGTGTGTTAGAGAGGGGAGAGGTGTGTGTGTGTGTTAGAGAGGGGAGAGTGTGTGTGTGTGTGTGTGTGTTAGAGAGGGGAGAGTGTGTGTGTTGTGTGTGTGTTAGAGAGGGGAGAGTGTGTGTGTTAGAGAGGGGAGTGTGTGTGTGTGTTAGAGAGGGGAGAGTGTGTGTGTGTTGTGTGTGTGTTAGAGAGGGGAGAGTGTGTGTGTTAGAGAGGGGAGAGTGTGTGTGTGTTGGTGTGTGTTAGAGAGGGGAGAGTGTGTGTGTGTTGTGTGTGTTAGAGAGGGGAGAGAGTGTGTGTGAGTGTGTGTGTTAGAGAGGGGAGAGTGTGTGTGTTAGTGTGTGTTAGAGAGTGTGTGAGAGTGGTTGAGTGTGTGTGTGTTAGAGAGGGGAGAGTGTGTGTGTTAGAGAGGGGAGAGTGTGTGTGTTAGAGAGGGGAGAGTGTGTGTGTGTGTTAGAGAGGGAGAGTGTGTGTGTGTGTTAGAGAGGGGAGAGGTGTGTGTGAGTGTGTGTGTGTTAGAGAGGGGAGAGTGTGTGTGTGTGTGTTAGAGAGGGGAGAGTGTGTGTGTTAGAGAGGGGAGAGTGTGTGTGTGTGTTAGAGAGGGGAGAGTGTGTGTGTGTTAGAGAGGGGAGAGTGTGTGTGTTAGAGAGGGGAGAGTGTGTGTGTGTGTTAGAGAGGGGAGAGTGTGTGTGTGTGTGTGTAGAGAGGGGAGAGGGTGTGTGTGTGTTAGAGAGGGGAGAGTGTGTGTGTGTGTTAGAGAGGGGAGAGTGTGTGTGTGTTAGAGAGGGGAGAGGGTGTGTGTGTGTTAGAGAGGGGAGAGTGTGTGTGTGTGTTAGAGAGGGGAGAGTGTGTGTGTGTTAGAGAGGGGAGAGTGTGTGTATTTCATTCTTGATTGATATTATTATTTTTCTGCATTGTTGAGAAGAGTTGACAAGCCAGCGATTCACTGTGACCAATAAACATTCATTTGATCTGATCAACACATGACCCTCTCCAGGGGCCTCACTGAGTCTGAAGGTGTTAAGGGCTCTCCTCTGGCTAGCCTTTCATGTCCCAGGAGGACTGAGTGAGCCATCAGCCATTAGTGATGAAAATCAAACCTCATAATCAACTCATCCTTAATCTCATTAACCTATTGATGAAGTGGATGGGACACATACACATATAAATATATATATATATATATATACGGACGCACACACACACACACACACACACACACACACACACACACACACACACACACACAGCTCAGTACTGAACCCCACCAACTCAGAGTGATGATTGATTTAAAGATTCTGTTTACACTACGAAAACGGCTTGAGTACCTTGTGCAAAACATCCATTATCCTGATCGGTAAATTTATTTATTTATTTTATTTTACCTTTATTTAACCAGGTAGGCAAGTTGAGAACAAGTTCTCATTTACAACTGTGACCTGGCCAAGATAAAGAAAAGCAGTTCGACAGATACAACAACACAGAGTTACACATGGAGTAAAACAAACATACAGTCAATAATACAGTATAAACAAGTCTATATACAATGTGAGCAAATGAGGTGAGAAGGGAGGTAAAGGCAAAAAAGGCCATGGTGGCAAGGTAAATACAATATAGCAAGTAAAACACTGGAATGGTAGTTTTGCAATGGAAGAATGTGCAAAGTAGAAATAAAAATGATAACATAAATCCCAGACAACGAAGGGACAAATCCATCTGCATTATTAACTGTCATTCCACTTCCTGATTCTCCTCCATGTTGATTGGTGCAGCACTTGTCTCTCAGACCCGTCTTTGTCCCTGTCAGATATCTGTCTGAAGGAGTGTATGTCGCTGGCGGACAGCCTGTACAACCTGCAGCTGGTGCAGGACTTCTGTCAGGAGCATCTGAACCGCTGCTGCCACTTCAGCCTGGAGGACATGGTGTACGTCTCCTCGTCCCTCAAAGTGAGTCCACGTGGCAACGGCTTTTAAATGATTCACTGTAGTACACCTGACGCATGAATACCCTGTTATCGCTACCGTACTGTGCTGGCTCTGATATGAATACCCTGTTCTCACTACTGTACTGTGCTGGCTCTGATATGAATACCCTGTTCTCACTACTGTACTGTGCTGGCTCTGATATGAATACTCTGTTCTCACTACTGTACTGTGCTGGCTCTGATATGAATACTCTGTTCTCACTACCGTACTGTGCTGGCTCTGATATGAATACTCTGTTCTCACTACTGTGCTGGCTCTGATATGAATACCCTGTTATCGCTACTGTACTGTGCTGGCTCTGATATGAATACCCTGTTCTCACACCCGTACTGTGCTGGCTCTGATATGAATACTCTGTTCTCACTACTGTGCTGGCTCTGATATGAATACTCTGTTCTCACTACTGTGCTGGCTCTGATATGAATACTCTGTTCTCACTACTGTACTGTGCTGGCTCTGATATGAATACCCTGTTCTCACTACTGTACTGTGCTGGCTCTGATATGAATACCCTGTTATCGCTACCGTTCTGTGCTGGCTCTGATATGAATACCCTGTTCTCACTACTGTACTGTGCTGGCTCTGATATGAATACCCTGTTATCTCTACCGTACTGTGCTGGCTCTGATATGAATACCCTGTTATCTCTACCTTACTGTGCTGGCTCTGATATGAATACCCTGTTATCGCTACCGTACTGTGCTGGCTCTGATATGAATACCCTGTTATCGCTACCGTACTGTGCTGGCTCTGATATGAATACCCTGTTATCTCTACCTTACTGTGCTGGCTCTGATATGAATACCCTGTTATCGCTACCGTACTGTGCTGGCTCTGATATGAATACCCTGTTATCTCTACCTTACTGTGCTGGCTCTGATATGAATACCCTGTTATCGCTACTGTACTGTGCTGGCTCTGATATGAATACCCTGTTCTCACTACTGTGCTGGCTCTGATATGAATACTCTGTTCTCACTACTGTACTGTGCTGGCTCTGATATGAATACCCTGTTATCGCTACCGTACTGTGCTGGCTCTGATATGAATACTCTGTTCTCACTACTGTACTGTACTGGCTCTGTTATGAATACCCTGTTATCGCTACTGTACTGTGCTGGCTCTGATATGAATACTCTGTTCTCACTACTGTACTGTACTGGCTCTGTTATGAATACCCTGTTATCGCTACTGTGCTGGCTCTGATATGAATACTCCGTTCTCACTACTGTACTGGCTCTGATACGAATACTCTGTTATCGCTACCATACTGTGCTGGCTCTGATATGAATACTCTGTTCTCACTACTGTACTGTGCTGGCTCTGATATGAATACCCTGTTATGGCTATCATACTGTACTGGCTCTGATATGAATACCCTGTTATCGCTATCATACTGTGCTGGCTCTGATATGAATACTCTGTTCTCACTACTGTACTGTATTGGCTCTGATACGAATACCCTGTTATCGCTACCATACTGTACTGGCTCTGATATGAATACCCTGTTATCGCTACCATACTGTACGGGCTCTGATATGAATACTCTGTTCTCACTACTGTACTGTATTGGCTCTGATACGAATACCCTGTTATCGCTACCATACTGTGCTGGCTCTGATATGAATACCCTGTTATCGCTACCATACTGTACTGGCTCTGAAATGAATACCCTGTTATCGCTACCATACTGTACTGGCTCTGATATGAATACTCTGTTATCGCTATCATACTGTGCTGGCTCTGATATGAATACTCTGTTATCACTACTGTACTGTGCTGGCTCTGATATGAATACTCTGTTATCGCTATCATACTGTGCTGGCTCTGATATGAATACTCTGTTATCACTACTGTACTGTACTGGCTCTGAAATGAATACCCTGTTATCGCTATCATACTGTGCTGGCTCTGATATGAATACTCTGTTCTCACTACTGTACTGTGCTGGCTCTGATACTTTCTTTTCAGATTTGTTCTTTTAAGCACAGTTCCAACAACTAGGCTGCGTGCTTCACCATACCAGCACAGTACAGCTCCTCGTGGCCCGGCTCATGTCAGTAGTGTGAAAAGGGTATTACTGTACACAGAGTTAGGTCAACTTCATGTTTAAAGGGTGCCATGTTGGCACCAAAAGTTCCAAGAGACTTTGATAAAATTATCATTATGGAACTAAGGCAGTCCAAAGAGCTAAGGACACTGGGTAAACCAGGCAAACGGACAGGCATCTAGTGTGTGCAGTGTGTATATTAATATTATGTAATACAAAGCATGGTGGACAATGGGATCTGTCTGGAATAGATCTTGTCAACTCTGTCCTCACAAACCACAGCTCTGGTTTGTTGGAGTTTGATGTCTCTATTTTCTCTTCTGTTTATAGCCTTCTCTCTCCCCTCTCTCTCTCTCTAGCCTTCTCTCTCCTCTCTCTCTCTCTAGCCTTCTCTCTCCTCTCTCTCTCTCTAGCCTTCTCTCTCCTCTCTCTCTCTCGCCTTCTCTCTCCCCTTCTCTCTCCTCCCTCTCTCGCCTTCTCTCTCCTCTCTATCTCTCGCCTTCTCTCTCCTCTCTATCTCTAGCCTTCTCTCTCCTCTCTCTCTCTAGCCTTCTCTCTCCTCTCTCTCTCTAGCCTTCTCTCTCCTCTCTCTCTAGCCTTCTCTCTCCTCTCTCTCTCTCTCTAGCCTTCTCTCTCCTCTCTCTCTCTCTAGCCTTCTCTCTCCTCTCTCTCTCTCTCTAGCCTTCTCTCTCCTCTCTCTCTCTCTCTAGCCTTCTCTCTCCTCTCTCTCTCTCTCTAGCCTTCTCTCTCCTCTCTCTCTCTAGCCTTCTCTCTCCTCTCTCTCATTTTCCCCCCTTTATTTTTCTATTTTTCACTGGAAGCCATTATATGGGTTTGTATTCCTGAGCAGAATGGATGGACACATGGTGTGTTGTTGTCTCCTAGGCTGAGCAGAATGGATGGACACATGGTGTGTGTTGTTGTTGTCTCCTAGGCTGAGCAGAATGGATGGACACTTGGTGTGTTGTTGTCTCCTAGGCTGAGCAGAATGGATGGACACATGGTGTGTTGTTGTCTCCTAGGCTGAGCAGAATGGATGGACACATGGTGTGTGTTGTTGTCTCCTAGGCTGAGCAGAATGGATGGACACATGGTGTGTGTTGTTGTCTAGTAGGCTGAGCAGAATGGATGGACACATGGTGTGAGTTGTCTCCTAGGCTGAGCAGAATGGATGGACACATGGTGTGTGTTGTTGTCTCCTAGGCTGTGAATAGAGGGTGTTGGCCACGTGTGTTGTTGCCAATGTATTTGGGAAACAAACAGCTCTTCATTCACTATAGCCCAGTTTTCTGTATCCTTGTAGAGGACGGCCTCAGAAGTACTGTCCTGAAAACGGACTCTTTAGGCATGGGTTGTCGTAGAGCAGTCCCCGTGTCCATAGGGGAAGAAAGGTGAGTTTGGAGTTGAGTTCATTAGGGCTGGCACGGTAGTTGTATAACCGTGTAACCAACGATTAAACGGATGAAGGGTTAAACGGATGAAGGGTTAAACGGATGAAGGGTTAAACGGATGAAGGGTTAAACGGATGAAGGGTTAAACGGATGAAGGGTTAAACGGATGAAGGGTTAAACGGATGAAGGGTTAAACGGATGAAGGGTTAAACGGATGAAGGGTTAAACGGATGAAGGGTTAAACGGATGAAGGGTTAAACGGATGAAGGGTTAAACGGATGAAGGATTAAACGGATGAAGGGTTAAACGGATGAAGGGTTAAACGGATGAAGGAATAAACGGATGAAGGGTTAAACGGATGAAGGATTAAACGGATGAAGGGTTAAACGGATGAAGGGTTAAACGGATGAAGGGTTAAACGGATGAAGGGTTAAACGGATGAAGGGTTAAACGGATGAAGGGTTAAACGGATGAAGGGTTAAACGGATGAAGGGTTAAACGGATGAAGGGTTAAACGGATGAAGGGTTAAACGGATGAAGGGTTAAACGGATGAAGGGTTAAACATATGAAGGAATAAACGGATGAAGGTTAAACGGATGAAGGTTAAACGGATGAAGGATTAAACGGATGAAGGATTAAACATATGAAGGATTAAACGGATGAAGGGTTAAACGGATGAAGGGTTAAACGGATGATGGGTTAAACGGATGAAGGATTAAACGGATGAAGGGTTAAACGGATGAAGGGTTAAACGGATGATGGGTTAAACGGATGAAGGGTTAAACGGATGATAACGTAAATATACTGTAAACAATTGTTAGTCTACCGGGTCGTTCCACCCACGGCCGTAGGGGGTGCTGAGGGGTGCTGCCGTAACCCTTGAATAATAGGAATTTTAAATAATTATTATAAGGTGGTGTGTTTTACAACTACAACAAAAAAAAACGGACACTGCTGTCGGATCTTGAATCAGATCTTGAATCGGATCTTGAATCAGATCCACTTTGGAGGGAATTTGGTTCAGTGCTGCGAGCCAGGCAAAACAGAACTTACTGACTGAGAAGGCATGTTCTACTGTATCTATCATGGTACTGGGATTGGGTTTATGCTAACCACAATAACATTTGATTTACAAGAACTACATTCAAGTCAATGTTCTATGTTGGGTGGCCCGGCGGCCATATTCCAAACCTATTCTCAGCTCTGTACTGTAGGACAGTGGAATCCAGAGCTGGTTATGTGATGACCCAGTTTTCTGTGGGCTCATCACACCCTAGTCGCCAGCACAGTGCAGTTCCCATCATGCTGAGAGAGAGAGATTCAGCGTTGCGGTATGATGATGTAATGATCCCATTTGTTGTGGCCATGATTCACTTTTTTACATTTTTTAATTTAAGACAAATTATTATTTACAATGACAGCCTACCGGGGAACAGTGGGTTAACTGCCTTGTTCAGGGGCAGAACGACAGATTTTTACCTTGTCTGCTCAGGGATTCGATCCAGCAACCTTTTGGTTACCAGCCCATTCGCCTCTAACCACTAGGCTACCCTGCCTCTAACCACTAGGCTACCTGCCTCTAACCACTAGGCTACCTGCCTCTAACCACTAGGCTACCTGCCTCTAACCACTAGGCTACCCTGCCTCTAACCACTAGGCCACCCTGCCTCTAACCACTAGGCTACCTGCCTCTAACCACTAGGCTACCCTGCCTCTAACCACTAGGCTACCCTGCCTCTAACCACTAGGCTACCTGCCTCTAACCACTAGGCTACCTGCCTCTAACCACTAGGCTACCCTGCCTCTAACCACTAGGCCACCCTGCCTCTAACCACTAGGCTACCTGCCTCTAACCACTAGGCTACCCTGCCTCTAACCACTAGGCTACCCTGCCTCTAACCACTAGGCCACCCTGCCTCTAACCACTAGGCCACCCTGCCTCTAACCACTAGGCTACCCTGCCTCTAACCACTAGGCTACCTGCCTCTAACCACTAGGCTACCTGCCTTTAACCACTAGGCTACCTGCCTCTAACCACTAGGCTACCTGCCTCTAACCACTAGGCTACCTGCCTCTAACCACTAGGCTACCCTGCCTCTAACCACTAGGCTACCCTGCCTCTAACTACTAGGCCACCCTGCCTCTAACCACTAGGCTACCTGCCTCTAACCACTAGGCCACCCTGCCTCTAACCACTAGGCTACCTTCCTCTAACCACTAGGCTACCTGCCTCTAACCACTAGGCTACCTGCCTCTAACCACTAGGCTACCTGCCTCTAACCACTAGGCTACCCTGCCTCTAACCACTAGGCCACCCTGCCTCTAACCACTAGGCTACCTGCCTCTAACCACTAGGCTACCTGCCTCTAACCACTAGGCTACCTGCCTCTAACCACTAGGCTACCTGCCTCTAACCACTAGGCTACCTGCCTCTAACCACTAGGCTACCCTGCCTCTAACCACTAGGCTACCTGCCTCTAACCACTAGGCTACCTGCCTCTAACCACTAGGCTACCTGCCACGCCATGGAGTCATTTGAGAGGTTGAAGGGACCTGTGTGTGTGTGTGTGTGTGTGTGTGTGTGTGTGTGTAAACGGCATGCTGTTTTGTGTTTATCTCTGGGTACACAGGGACGTGAAAGTCTCTTCCTTTTATGATTAGAAGCCTTGGTACTAAATCATGTCAACCTCCTCACTTTGAGTCAAACATTATATTTAATGAATTTACTGCCGATCTAAATTGCCATCTGCAGACTGAAAATGAAAAGCAGTAAGACATGTTGAATCGTCTAACGTTAATAACAAGCTTAATCACAATTGTGCTGCTATCTATTGAGGGTACATTATGAGTTTTCTCTGTGGAGGTCGGTTGTAGTTTCACCATTTTTATAAACTACTGTCTTGCGTTTAACCTATTGGCTTATAAGAGGGCTGTGTTTCTCTGCCTTTCCTATCAGTCGCACAGGTCTGTAGTCTAATCACCCTCTTTTTTTGGCTACAGTAAGTGATTTTAATGGCATCACAGCTCTTTGGTATCCTGTGTGTGGGCGCCCACCGAGGGGTCGGGTTTACCAGTGTGGTCCCTGCTAAACAGATTATCCCTCCATTTTTAGCGTCAACATTGTTTGCATTCGGTAACCAATGAGCTCTTTTCATAGACATGGACTGACACGCTGAAATCTGCCAATCTGGCAACCCGCCACTGAACAGTGAGTGACAGGGCAATCTGGCAACGGAGTCGATGTATTGTCAGGCGACAGGGTTGCGGTGTTGTGAGTAGGAGATCAGTAGGAAACCGGGGGACAGAACAGACTGGCTGTTTTGACTGGAGAGTGTGTTAGGAGAGATATCACTTCACAATCTAATGAGAGGGCCTCTGCAACAGACCTGGAGAAGGTAGGCTGGTTACTGTAGCTGGACAGACCTGGAGGAGGTAGGCTGATTACTGTAGCTGGACAGACCTGGAGGAGGTAGGCTGGTTACTGTAGCTGGACAGACCTGGAGGAGGTAGGCTGGTTACTGTAGCTGGACAGACCTGGAGAATGTAGACTGGTTACTGTAGCTGGACAGACCTGGAGAATGTAGACTGGTTACTGTAGCTGGACAGACCTGGAGAATGTAGACTGGTTACTGTAGCTGGACAGACCTGGAGGAGGTAGGCTGGTTACTGTAGCTGGACAGACCTGTAGGAGGTAGGCTGGTTACTGTAGCTGGACAG